>NW_020837945.1:87715726-87879467 GCF_003676395.1 Aethalodelphis obliquidens | reverse complement strand
TTGTGGAGCACAGGCTCCAGACGTGCAGGCCCAGCGGCCATGGCTCACAGGCCCAGCCGCTCCACAGCACAGGGCATGAACCCGTGTCCCCTGCATCGGCAGGCGGACTCTCAACCACTGCTCCACCAGGGAAGCCCTCTAATCCATTTTGAGTTTATTTTTGTGTATGGTGTCAGGGAGTGTTCTAATTTCATTCTTTGACATGTAGCTGTCCAGTTTACCCAGCACCACTTATTGAAGAGACTGTCTTTTCTCCATTGTATACCCTTGCCTCCTTTGTAGATTAGTTGACCATAGGTGCGTGGGTTTATCTCTGGGCTTTCAAGCATGTTCCATTGATCTATATTTCAGTTTTTGTGCCAGTACCATACTGTTTTGATTACTGTAGCTCTGTAGTATGGTCTGAAGTCAGGAAGTGTGATTCCTCCAGCTCTGTCTTTTTTCCCTCAAGACTGCTTTGGCTATTCGGGGTCTTTGGTGTCTGCATACAAATTTTAAGATTTTTTGTTCTAGTTCTGTAAAAAATGCCATAGGTAATTTGATAGGGATTGCATTGAATCTGTAGATTGCTTTGGGTAGTAGAGTCATTTTCACAATATTGATTCTTCGAATCCAAGAACATGGTATATCTCTCCATCTGTTGGTATCATCTTTAATTTCTTTCATCAGTGTCTCATAGTTTTCTGCATACAGGTCTTCTGTCTCCCTAGGTAGGTTTATTCCAAGGCATTTTATTCTTTTTGTTGCCATGGTAAATGGGAGTGTTTCCTTGATTTCACTTTCAGATTTTTCATCATTAGTGTATAGGAATGCAAGAGATTTTTGTGCATTAATTTTGTATTCTGCAACTTTACCAAATTCATTGATTAGCTCTAGTAGTTTTCTGGTGGCATCTTTAGGATTCTCTATGTATAGTATCACGTCATCTGCAAACAGTGACAGTTTTACTTCTTATCTGATTTGGATTCCTTTTCTTTCTTTTTCTTCTCTGATTGCCGTGGCTAGGACTTCCAAAACTATGTTGAATAATAGTGGTGAGAGTGGACATCCTTGTCTTGTTCCTGATCTTAGAGGAAATGCTTTCAGTTTTTCACCATTGAGAATGATGTTTGCTGTGGGTTTGTCATATATGGCCTTTATTATGTTGAAGTAGGTTCCCTCTATGCCCACTTTCTAAAGAAGTTTTTATCATAAATGGGTGTTGAATTTTGTCTAAAGCTTTTTCTGCAACTATTGACATGATCATATGGTTTTTATTCTTCAGTTTGTTAATATGGTGTATCACATTGATTGATTTGCTTATACTGAAGAATCCTTATGTCTCTGGGATAAATCCCACTTGATCATGGTGTATGATCCTTTTAATGTGTTGTTGGATTCTGTTTGCTGGTATTTTGTTTAGGATTTTTGCATCTATATTCATCACTGATATTGGTCTGTAATTTTCTTTTTTTTAGTATCTTTGCCTGGTTTTGGTATCAGGGTGATGGTGGCCTCATAGAATGAGTTTGGGAGTGTTCCTTCCTCTGTAATTTTTTGGAAGAGTTTGAGAAGGATGGATGTTAACTCTTCTCTAAATGTTTGATAGAATTTACCTTTGAAGCCATCTGGTCCTGGGCTTTTGTTTGTTGGAAGATTTTAAATCACAGTTTCAATTTCAGTGCTTGTGATTCATAGTTTCTATTTCTTCCTGGTTCAGTCTTGGAAGGTTATACCTTTCTAAGAATTTGTCCATTTCTTCCAGGTTGTCCATTTTATTGGCATAGAGTTGCTTGTAGTAGTCTCTTAGGATGCTTTGTATTTCTGCCATGTTTGTTGCAACTTCTCCTTTTTCATTTCTAAGTTTACTGATTTGAGTCTTCTCCCTCTTTTTCTTGATGAGTCTGGCTAATGGTTTATCAATTTTGTTTATCTTCTCAAAAAAACAGCTTTTAGTTTTATTGATCTTGGCTATTGTTTCTTTGTTTGTATTTCATTTATTTCTGCTCTAATCTTTAAGATTTCTTTCCTTCTGCTAACTTTGGGTTTTGTTTGTTCTTCTTTCTCTAGTTCCTTTAGGTGTAATGTTAGATTGTTTATTTGAGATGTTTCTTGTTTCTTGAGGTAGGGTTGTATTGCTATAAACATCCCTCTTAGAACTGCTTTTGCTGCATCCCATAGGTTCTGGATCATTGTGTTTTCATTGTCATTTGTCTCTAGGTATTTTTTGATTTCCTCTTTGATTTCTTCTGTGATCTCTTGGTTATTTAGTAACGTATTGTTTACCCTCCATGTGTTTGTGTTTTTTACGTATTTTTCCCTGTAATTGATTTCTAATCTCATAGCGTTGTGGTCAGAAAAGATGCTTGATATGATTTCAGTTTTCTTAAATTTACTGAGGCTTCATTTGTGACCCAAGATGTGATCTATCCTGGAGAATGTTCCATGCGCACTTGAAAAGAAAGTATAATCTGCTGTTTTTGGATGGAATGTCCTATAAATATCAATTAACTCTATCGGGTCTATTGTGTCATTTAAAGCTTGTGTTTCCTTATTAATTTTCTGTTTGGATGATCTGTCCATTGGTGCAAGTGAGGTGTTAAAGTCCCCCACTATTATTGTGTTACTGTCGATTTCCTCTTTTAGAGCTGTTAGCAGTTGCCTTATGTATTGAGGTGCTCCTATGTTGGGTGCACATATATTTATAATTGTTATATCTGCTTCTTGGATTGATCCCTTGATCATTATGCAGTGTCCTTCCTTGTCTCTTGTAACATTCTTTATTTTAAAGGCTATTTTATCTGATATGAGTATTGCTACTCCAGCTTTCTTTTGACTTCCATTCACATGGAATATCTTTCTCCATCCCCTCACATTCAGTCTGTATGTGTCCCTAGGTCTGAAGTGGGTCTCTTGTAGACAGCATATATATGGGTCTCGTTTTTGTATCCATTCAGGAAGCCTGTGTCTTTTGGTTAGAGCATTTAATCCATTCATGTTAAGGTAATTATCAATATGTATGTTCCTATTACTATTTTCTTAATTGTTATGAGTTTGTGTTTTGTTTTTTTTTTGCAGTACGCGGGCCTCTCACTGTTGTGGCCTCTCCTGTTGCAGAGCACAGGCTCTGGATGCGCAGACTCAGTGGCCATGGCTCACGGGCCCAGTTGCTCCGTGGCATGTGGGATCTTCCCGGACCAGGGCACGAACATGCGTCCCCTGCATTGGCAGGTGGACTCTCAACCACTGCACAACCAGGGAAGCCCTATGGGTTTGTTTTTGTAGGTCCTTTGCTTCTCTTGTGTTTCCCACTTAGGGAAGCTCGTTTAGCATTTGTTGTAGAGCTGGTTTGGTGGTGGTGAATTCTCTTAGCTTTTGCTTGTCTGTAAAGCTTTTGATTTCTCCATTGAATCTGAATGAGATCCTTCCCGGGTAGAGTAATCTTGGTTGTAGGTTCTCCCCTTTCATCACTTTAAGTATATCATGCCACTCCCTTCTGGCTTGTAGAGTTTCTGCTGAGAAATCAACTGTTAACCTTATGGGAGTTCCCTTGTATGTTATTAGTCATTTTTCCCTTGCTGTTTTCAACAATTTTTCTTTGTCTTTAATTTTTGCCAATTTGATTACTATGTCTTGGCATGTTTCTCCTTGGGTTTATCCTGTATGGGACTCTCTGCACTTCCTGGACTTGGGTGGCTATTTCCTTTCCCATGTTAGGGAAGTTTTCGACTATAATCTCTTCAAATATTTTCTTGGGTCCTCTCTCTCTCTCTTCTCCTTCTGGGACCCCTAAAATGCGAATGTTGTTGCATTTAATGTTGTCCCAGAGGTCTCTTAGGCTGTCTTCATTTCTTTTCATTCTTTTTTCTTTATTCTGTTCTGCAGCAGTGAATTCCACCATTCTGTCTTCCAGGTCACTTATCCTTTCTTCTGCCTCAGCTATTCTGCTATTGATTCCTTCTAGTATATTTTTCATTTCAGTTATTGTATTGTTCATCTCTGTTTGTTTTTTAATTCTTCTAGATCTTTGTTAAAGATTCCTTGCATCTTCTCGATCTTTGCCTCCATTCTTTTTCTGAGGTCCTGGATCATCTTCACTTTCATTATTCTGAATTCTTTTTCTGGAAGATTGCCTATCTCCATTTCATTTAGTTGTTTTTCTGGGGTTTTATCTTGTTCCTTCATCTGCTACATAGCCCTCTGCCTTTTCATCTTGTCTATCTTTCTGTGAATGTCTGTCAAGTACCTTTTTAAAACAAGATCCAGAGCCAGATTTTGGACCAGTACTATTTCCACTGAAGCATACAGCTGTTAGAGGGAGGTGAAGATGACATCATGGATTTAACACAGAAACTCAGTGGTGAGTCAGGTGTAATAAAAGGGACTGTACAGTGGCAAATGGGATGGATTTCCTAGAAGAAAGATCTTTTGACTAAGTTCTAAAGAATTTGAAATGTTTGGGATGGTTGAGGAGAAATATATAATAAATTAAGAAATCAAAAGACAAGAAGAATTGTGGGTGGGGTATATTATTGCATGCTTAAAACTAAAGTTTTTATCCTTAAAATGCCCTGAACCTCTTTAAACCTCTGGTTACAACAGCCTGCTCACTTCTTGTTCTTAAAGGGTCCACATTTCAGGCCTACAATTAGTGCTGTTTGTTTCTCATTCTCAGCAGTGGAAGTATCTTATTTTAGTTGAGAATTTATACATAGGATTGCCAAGGTGGAGAATAAAGTAAATGCCATTAACACTTCAGTTTGCATTAGTCCTTCAAAGTTTGTGCAGAAAATGTGTGCATGTTCATATGCGTCAGGTTTGCAAGCTGATTTATCAGCAAATACTGAAAACAAAGAAACCATTCATAATCACTGAGGTTAAACCAGTGAATATCTAAAATGAGTAATTTCCTTCTATGTTCTGGTATCTTGTTAATACAGTCCTTCAAAACTAGACTTTCTTTTAATGCTTTAATGAAAAGAGTAGATCACCATTCATGGAATTCGTGTTGCTACTCAGCTTGGAGGAATGCCATTTCTGTGGTAGGTCCAGGGTTCTCCTTTAAATAAAATTTGAATGTGTATGTGGTAGGAGACCCAGAGAACACAAAGGGAGTAGAAAAACTTAAAAATATGTGTCCATGTTATGAATAATTCTAAACAAACCTGAAAATATATTTTGAGGAGAAATAAAATTACAGATAGTCATGGGATATATAGAGCCTCAAAGGGAAGTCAGAGTGAAATAGACAAGATAAGAAAATTAAATTCAAGCTTCTAAAGGAAATCAACAAACAGCATAAATGCTTTGGGAAAAATTGGACTTCCAAGAGATTTTTAACCCAAGAAAGGTTTTAAAGTTTCACCCACAGGCTGATAAAAATCCTTTGATCTGTCAAGACATAGTTTTAAAGTTGAAATGCTTGAACTGTCTCTTATTCACTTGTTAAAACAACTCTAAACTTTACGTAGGGTTGGTTTTATAATCCCCATTTCATAGATGGAAAAATCGAAAAAGTGAGTAAGCCTTCATGATATGCCTACAGATTCATATCAAATGATTTGTGAAAATGGAAAATGGGACCTAGATATCTTATCTTCAACACATTCCCTTCTCACTAGACTAGGTTGGAATGGGTGACTAGAGGAATAATTCAGTCTTCTTTCCTAGAGAGATTTTAGAACTAGGTAGACATCTATCTCTCTCACTAGGGAAATGTGGCATGGGGCAGGGGTGGCAGTTATGTTTTACTTTTTTGTTTGTTTGTTTGCTTAGATATTGGCACCCTTTAATTTGATTTTTAGTGTGGGTATTATATTCTAAAAGGAACACAAAAATAAATAAGAATTATCCAAATTCTTATGGTGCAGAATTAATTATTACTAGGATTTTGGAATATTTGCTTCTAATAATGTTTGTTAGTTTTTTTTAAAAATCACCATGTTATTCTAAAGAAATTTTATTATCATTTTTTAATTAAATGCTTTCAAAAATGCAAGGGTGAAAGTTTTAAAATAACATGAAAGAAAATCTGTTGTCCAGAAGAAATCATCCTTTACATTAAGAAAACATGATACAACTCATGATAACATTTCAAATGCATGTATACCTATAGAAAAATTATAGACAGATTTTCAACAAAATTATAATCATTTTATAGATGGTATTTGTAAGAAAAATAATAAATTTAATTTTATTTCCTATAGGTAATAAATAAGCAAAAATAAGAAAAAATTTTAACCAATATAAAATTATGTCTCTACAATTTTAAATTCTTTTCCACATTAAAAAGAAAAAAATCACCCCATACTTGAGTTGTATACATTAAATATAAACAGCTTTTTATATGTCAATCACTCCTCAATAAAATGGTTTAAAAAAATCAACACAAATAATACAACTTTTTTACTTGTTTTGGTGGGGCTTTCCATCTAACCACCACCACACCATCATCATCATCATTATTACCAGTCACTGTCATAAATATTGCTATTATTTGGGGCTCACTGTGTTTCAGATACCATGCTAAGATTTTCTTTACATGAAGTATTTAATTTTATCCTCAGAACCCATCTGACCACATATATATGCTGAACCATACTCCCTGATGCTATTCCAACCCCACCCTGTTTCTAGAGAAAGACAGACCAAGTACATAGCTAACAAGACAGGCCGAAGAAGCCTCATTCTTGCATTCTGAAAACAAGCATGGAGAGTTTTGACACTTTCCCTCACTCTCTTCATGCCTTTTTCTCACTTAAATCTCCCAAGTGAGAAATACAGAGGTTGAGAGAAGGTAATCTGTCTGACTGACAAACAGAAACCTATTTTTATAAAATTAAAGTTACTGAAGGAAAATCAGAAAGAGGTTTGGAAGAATCTCAATGCCCATTTTCTGATCTTCCTAATGCTTTATAGCCTTTCCCTTGCATAGTTTTGTTCTCTTCTAAATTTTAGTCTCAGAGAAGAGGCAAAGAGAATAAAAAATGGAATTTGAATTGAGATGTCTCCAAAAGGAAGGGAAGATATCGTCTTATTATATGTGTATTCTGTGGCAAACCCTCTCACTCATATTATTTCCTTCAGACTTATGGCAAGGTAAGAGTTATTTTCCCCACTGTGTGGATAAGAAATTGGGGCTAGGGAGGAAAAATGAATTGTCTAGGAATACACAGCCAGTGATGGGGGGAACTGGGATTAAAACCTAGCTCTCTTTGATTCTAAAGCCCATGTCCTAAAAAAGTTTCTCTAACTAATAGTCAGGGTTAGGATGCAAGAGTCATCATTAATTAATTCTCTCATCTAATACTTTATCACAAAGCTACCATGTATCAGACACAGGATAGGTTCTGAGGATACAGAGTAGAGTATTACATGGCCCCTGGCTTCAAAGAGTTTGCAGTCTGGTGGAGGAAGGAGAGCAAGGTTAGAAGGCCTCATACACTACCCTCCATCCATTGCAGGTATTACATATATATTTAAATACAGAACTACTCATGTCCTCTAAAAATAAAAGGCAGAAGTCTCATGGATATTGAAGAGAACAAAAGTATCCTCAAGCAGGCTGCTCAGTTGTGGCCAAGGGGATAGAAACCTAAAGAAACACCCAAAAGACTAAACGTGTCACTCTTGGTTAAAGACATCTGCCAGGTGAAATTATCAAAGATTTATGGGCTCTAAATACCAACAGGGATGGGAATGCCCTTGAACTTACAATCAAGTTGGGAGTACTGCAATAAATAAGACCACCTTAAAGACATTTTACTATGAAGATTTATTCGAGTATGAAAACACTAGGCCCAAAGGTATCTCTGCTTGCAACAATTAAGCTAGAAAAGTCTAAAGTCAATTTACAACTGTATATGGAAATAAGGCCCATAGAAATCATAAGTGAATTTAACCACCATCATCTCCAAACCACATTTTTACTAAAGCTTCCAACCTCCTTCCTTGACCCAACACATTGCTAAGAATACAAAATTGCATTTCTTGGATAATTTTTACTTAGTCTCAGAGTCATTTTCTTGTCGGAGAAATAGATACTTTCTGTTTCTCATAGGCAGAACCATGATTTCTTTTAGGGGCACAGAGAAGCCCCATATGGAAGAGAATCCTCTCCTTCCCCACTTCATGCTCTATCTCTCAGCTGAGAGTAGATGAATCATGGGGAAATTTTCTCGCAAAATAAAAGGAACAATGGTCATCATTTACTGAGCGTCTACCACATCCTAGGTACTGTTGTAAGGGCTTTAATATATGTCTCATTTAATCTTCACAGCAACCCTAGGAGAAAGGCATTCTCATTGACTCTTTCTGGGGACAAAGAAACTGAACTTCCCATAGAGGAATGGTTAAATATGCTATGGTATATTCCTACACTTGAATATTATACAGCCCTTAAAATAATATTTTCAAAGATTTTATGTGCATGAGATTATAGTGAAAGTTATATAAGAATTAATTTCTCAATCTCCAACATGCCACTGGAAAAAAATGTGCCAAAATGTTAACAATAGCTAGATTGGGTAATAGAATTATGGGTGATTTTTCATACTTTTCTATATGTAGTTTTTAAAAATTAAAAAAAAAATTTATTTTTATTCCTTTTTAGAGGAAAAAGTTATACCTAGGAAATATAACCAAAAAGGTATAACATTTTAAGTACAAGGACATAACTTCTGGCTGGCATGACCTCAGATGGTTTCATGGAAAAGACATTTGATAGACAATCAAAGATAAATAGGAGTTACATGGGTCCAGCTGGAAACAAAAAGGAAGAGGGGTACATTCCAGGCAGAGAAGGGTGGAGCAAGATTGTTAAAAGTTTTGGGCAAGCTGTGAGAAAAAAAGACCCTACACAGGCAGAAGCCAGTTTGGAAATGCCATTGCATGCTTGGTTAAGGAGTTTGGAGTTTGATAGACAACGGCAAACTTTTGAAGGTCTTTGGTAGGGCAGCTCCATGATCAAAGAAATGCTTTAAGCCCTTCATCTGCTAGGTATATGCACAACGAACAGAAGATACAAGAGAGTACAGACAGGAAGAATAATTACAAAGTCATTGAACTAATTTAGGCCTGAGATAATAGGGCTCGAATTAGCACGATGGCAGTGGAAATGACAAGGGAGGAACAGATGGAGGAGAAGTTCCCCTCTCCACCTCTCCAGCCTAACTGCCCACTCCTTCTCTTGCTCCATCCATTTCAGCCACTCTGGCTTCCTCTCTGTTCCTGGAAGGAGCTAAAGACCTTCTTGTCCAGTGTCCTTTCACATCCGGCTCCCTTGACCCTTCCCCTTCTGACATCTTTGTTCTTATTTCATCTTTTGGTTCTCAGCCTAAATATTTCTTCCAGGAGTATTGTCCTGCTCCTTTCAGCCAATCTACACTAGGTCTTCCTGTTTTACTTCCTGATAGCACCCTGCACTTTTTTTTCATTGCTTTTATCATAATCAATAGTTAAAATGAATATTTATTGTAGGTTTATGATGTCAGTTACTATGTTACAGATAATACTGTCTTTTATGAGTATTATCTTATTCTCAGAATAAGTATTAATATTATCCCCTATTTTAGGGAGGGAACTAAAGATCACAGAAGTAGTTAACTGTGGAATCCGGGAGTGACTTCTCTCACCCACCAGATGTACTAGGTCATATGTGGGGGGTAGTTTGGTACAGCGATCATCAGCGTGAGCATGCAATCTAGAGTCAGACTGATTGGGTTATTTTATTGGCTCCGCCACTTACTAGCTGTGAGACCCCTGGAGCAAACTGCTTAATCTCTATGGACCTCAATTTCCCCATCTGTAAAATGGGGGGGCTATTATTGCCTCTCTCACAGAGTTGTTATGAGGATTAAATGAATTAAAGACTTAGAACAAGATCAGCACTCAGTGAGTAAAATACATCTGAAAACTATTATTAGCTGTGTAATAATTTGTTTAAAATCTGCCTCCCCATCTATTCTGCAGGGACAGAATCTGTCCCTCAGAGGTAGAGGTTGTGTTTACCATTGTACTGCCGAGTGCCTAGTACCTGGTCACACTGGATGCTTGGTAAATATTTGAATGAATGAAACAAATGGAAAGCTGAGTTCAGAGATCTAACCACCTAACGCTACCACCATGCACTTTAAAATTTATGATGTTTCATTATTATTTTGTTTAATTCTAACCACAAACTCAAGGAAGGCAGGAAAGGAACCACTATCCTCAATGTTGAGTCTCAGAAAATTGTTTGCTCAAGTTCATATAGCTAATAAAAGTAGAGCCAAAAGAAGAACCTAGCTCTCTGATTGCCTGAGGCCATGGGATGCCTTGAAGACAACCCAGGTGAGGCTCACTGAAGCCGGGGGGGAACCAATCACCACGACTGATGATGCTCTCCTAGTTGCCCAGGTCTGAGCCCTGGCCTTGCTGTGACTCCTGAAAGCCTCTCTAAATGCTGCCTCAGCTTTGCTTTGTATCCTTTTCTGAGGCACTTGCTGGCCCCTCCTGTCCAAGCACCTCTTACTGACCCCACTCTTCACCCCAAAACTGGGTAAAGTATCCCAGACCAAGCCTGACGCCAACCTAGACTGCATTAACTGGACCATAACAAGGTAGGATGTTGATTCTTTCTTGGTTAGATATGAGAAAAAAGAAATTAACTGAGTTAACTGGGTTACAAGCCTGGTTAACCAGAAGAATGGTGGCCCCATTAACACAAATAGTCAATATAGAAGGAGTTTGTTTGAGGTAATGTAGGATCAATTCAACATCAGACTTAAGTTTGGGATGCCAGGAAGGACTCTAAGTGAACAATGGATATCTAGCAATTGAAAGTGGAATTAGCGTTCAGGAGAGATGTCAGTACAGAACCATAGGAACTGTCTATATAACAAAGGAATGGTTGAAGCCAAAGAACCCAAATCTTGCACAATATTTAGTGCAGGGCTTTTCAAACTGTGTTCCATGGTATGTTGGTATTCCTTATAGGGGCATCAGAGAGAGTTCAGCTGCCTGGGCTTGGAGCTTAGGCCCTGCTTCAAATAGCATAGGGTCACAATTATTTGACTGATATTGAATTTCAGTGTCAGAGTTTGTTTAATAAAATATAATTTTGCAGCAAAAAGAAATGATTGAACCACTGATTTAGTAGATACTCTCTCTGTCCTACTTCCTCTGCCCCTTACAGTGTCTCCGTCCCCACACAGATAGATACATGGCAGGGAAAAATCATTAAGTTGAATTTAGTTCTGATAGTGAACAAGCACTTGGCACCAGGGACTCTAACTGAATATTATTCAGGTGACTCATGTGTGATTTAGAAAATATTTTGATGTTTTAGTCTGATTCCAGTTCAATGAATTAGTTACAGGTTCAAACCAGCCCACTAGGGTTTAATTTTAAAAACCTTTGTTTAATTTCTCAGTTCAGTAGAAAATAAAAATAATAATGTTTTGGTTTGATTTAAGCAAATTTATGTAATTCATTCCAAGTTTTCCCTCATGGTTTGCCTCTGCACCGACTATAGGGGAAAAATGCCCTGTAAATATCTACAAATCGATACTTGTGGACTGTATTCAAGGCCTCCACTTAAAACGACATGTCAGAGCCATCCATGATGTCATGGGGTAAACTCCAGCTAGCCCTTTCCCTGAGTGCTGGGCAAGACTTAAGTCTAGTTTCATAGGGAGAACACCTGCCCAGCTCTGCTGAGAGAAGGTCCCAGATCATAGGATACCCAAAGGACAGTTGCACCACAGGGATGAGAAATTACATCAGACACAGCTGCCCACTTCAGAGCCTCAGGTTTCATGTGGATTAGCACCTACTTGTTATTTCTGTCTGGGCCCAATTCCCAGATCTGTTAGTTCACCCAGTGCCCCTCATCCATAGGAGACTTGAATCATGCCAGGGAAAATTTAAACTGCCACAAGCATTCAAGTGAGGGCAGATTCCCCACATCCTCTTAATCAAGCCTCAGAGGATTAAAAACAAAACAAAACCTGCTTCCAGTGTATCCATTTCTTTTTACCCCTTGATTAGTTGATACCCAGCCCACGAACAGCTCAGTTTTTTAAAAATGTTTCTCATTATTGCCTTGGTTTTTTGAAAACACACAAGTTTATTTTTGCAGCTGCAAAATGTCTTCTAACTAAAGAAACTAAAGAAAATGGCTGAATTCCACTGCAGAAAATGTGTAATGTTGCCTAGTCAATTTCCCCATTTTAAACATACTCATTGAGATGATACATCGTTTATTCAGTATGATCCATTTGACCTCTATGTTATAATTTTCACAATACCTTGAATTGTGGGGAGGAGAGGGCCTCTCAGAAGAACTCATTTCCATTTTCTAACCTATACCAATAGCTCTATCAGGAACATAGAGAACATGTTGCCACAGAGGAGGCTATGCACTATTATGAGGCCTAGAACAGTGTGAAATAGGGGAGAGGCAGGGCCAGGAGTCAGACAGCCTTGGGTTCAAATCCCAGCTCTTCACCTACTTGATAGGCAAGCCACTTAATTTTTCTGAACCTGCCTCCTTCTCTGCAAAATGGACTATCATGTGGATTAAAAGAGATATTGTGCCTACACACCTAACACATAGAATATGCTCAGTACACCTTTGTTTACTTTCCCACCCTGCTCAGATAAATCAGTGGTCATCTGTTCCTGTCCCTCCAAGTGCATTAGCTGCAAAAGGTAAAACTTTGATGGGATGTACCCTACGAAGTGAGACTTGAATTTATCCTAGGATACCACTGTGAAAAATGGAAAATAGTAGGAAATGTTTTTGTAAACTTTTATTACTTGCAATGTTCACACAGGCAATATAAAAGATCTTGCAAAAAAACAAAGGGGACCTGGAATCAGAGAGACTTGAATTTGAACACCAGTTCAGCCACTGATTAAATGTGAGACCTCAGCAAATTATGTAACATTTCTGAGCATTTGTTCTTCATCTATAAAATTAAAATTATAATACTCTTCCACAGACAGTTGTATGGAAGGATTAAATAAAATATGTAAAGTGGCTGGCACATGGTAAGCATTCAAAAAGTGATCATTATTACTGTAACTATGTTACCTTACACTGGCCAATGGTGCAATCCAAGATTACAAAGGCAATTTATAAATGCTTATGTCTCCTTTGTAAAATAATTAAGTACTATTAATTCAATCTTGTTGATTGCCTCATTAAGGTTTAAGGGCTTGAGTCAGCTAGATTACTGACAAACTTTGAGATTTATTTTATTCTCTCTTTATTAAAAGCCTAAGCTTCTGAAGTGACCAGAAAGGAAAGCTGAAATTCTTTAATGTTCATTCATTATTGCCCTGATTTTTTGGTTATCTGGTAATGTTTTTCTCTTAAATGTACAACTATGAAGAAAATATCAAGATCAATTTATACCATGTCATTTCATTAACTTTGCCTTTGAAACTAGTTTGAAGTCTGATTGCATGACTTTGAATATCCATTTAGGGAGTTACAATAGAATATCCTAGGAGGACATTTTTATGTTCAGTCCAGATCTTTTATCTGCAGACTGATGCTGAAATCCGAAACCCCTAGTCTTTTTTTTTTTTTTTTTTTTACTTATTTTTGGCTGCATTGGGTCTTAACCGCTGCACGTGGGCTTTCTCTAGTTGCGGTGAGCGGGGGCTACTCTTCATTCAGGTGCGTGGGCTTCTCATTGCAGTGGCTTCTCTTGTTGCGGAGCATGGGCTCTAGGCACACAGGCTTCAGTAGTTGCAGCATGTGGGCTCAGCAGTTGTGGCTCGCGGGCTCTAGAGCACAGGCTCAGTACTTTTGGCGCACGGGCTTAGTTGCTCCGCGGCATGTGGGATCTTCCTGGACCAGGGTTCGAACCTGTGTCCCCTGCATTGGCAGACGGATTCTTAACCACTGTGCCACCAGGGAAGTGCCACCCCTAGTCTCTTTTAAGGAACGTTCACATTTGTTCTCCTAAGTGCATCAGAAAAATATCTCATTTTGACTTATCACTTTTATGATAACATTCTTCAGGAAACTTTTCCCCAAAATGTTCAGAGAGCTCCTCAACTTTGTCCCTGAAAACCTTTTGTTAACTTTCTCTCATCAGGGTGACCACTTGATTTACAGTCACAGGTGGAAAAGAACAGACCTGCAGCTGCTGATTATGCTGCTCTATCTCCACCTGTATTTTATGAGCTGTTTCAACCTTGATTATGCTAATCGGATAACATCGTTATTTGAATAAGTTGTTGCTTCTCAAAGACTAAGAACATTATGGAGATAGTACTCAGTGCAATCAAATATTCTGCTCTTGTATTTCAGTAACTGATTTTCCAAAGGAAAGCCAAGAATATAAATTTTGATAGAGGAACAAAAGCAAAACTTGAAATCCAGAAAATGCTAAAGAGGCCAGCTGTAATTGTATGGGAGCAGCCAGTGTGAATCTTCTGGCCAATGTCTGTGAGCGCAAACTAACCATTTAGCTAGTTTTAATCAAATAAACAGCTTAGCCCTGAATTAGCTATATAAGATCCTGCTCCATATTTTAACACTTTCAAAATACATTCATACCCATACTTCTTTTTTTTTTTTTTTTTTGCGGTACGCGGGCCTCTCACTGTTGTGGCCTCTCCCGTTGTGGAGCACAGGCTCCGGACGCGCAGGCTCAGCGGCCATGGCTCACGGGCCCAGCCGCTCCGCGGCATGTGAGATCTTCCCGGACCGGGGCACAAACCCGCGTCCACTGCATCGGCAGGCGGACTCTCAACCACTGTGCCACCAGGGAAGCCCATATACCCATACTTTTAACGTAAGTGATTTTAGGGACAGGTTATTATGTGACACATACAGTAACCCTCCCCTCACCCTGCCCCCATCCTTCTAATACCCTGCTCCTTAAACACTCCTTTCTTGGATTCTGCACCAATACTTAATGCTGAAAGGAGGATTAAAAACAAGGAGTCAAGAGCACTGGGCTTTCCTCTGTGAATACCATACTCTATTCCCACTTGATCTTGTAAATAAATATTTCTTGCAAAGGAAACCTGCAAAAAGAAGAATAATGATTCTGCTTTCCACCAGTTAAAGTGCATTTAATTTATCATTCAACTTCCTGTAACACAGAACACAAATCGGAGAATAAACTTGGTCAAATTACGAGTACGTTAGTCATCATTTCTGAGATTAGAGAATGAGGTTTGATGATTGTAATCTAGCAATATTCTCAGTGAATTACAGTCTAAAACTATAGAAAAAATTGATGAGTTTTTGTAAGTGCCCAGTTCAGTATGATTCCAATAAACTGAAGAACCATTATTTGGAGATGCAACTGCAGAAAGACCCTCGAGGAACAAATACAATCAACTGTACTGTGGGAGGCCATTTTCTGATTGTATGTAATGAATATTTTCATTCAGAACACTCCTTTTTACTAATATTTTTTAAACCTCTCCTAATTATCTATATCATAACCCCAAACTCCTTATTCCATGTCCCAGTTAGCTTTCTAAACTTCTATTCTTTGACTTCCTTCCTGCATTTTCAGTACAAGCTATATTGAATTACTCACTGTCCTCTATAGCATGCCTTAAATTTTCCTACGTTTGTACATATAGTCATACCACCTTCTCTCCCTGGATTTGTTTCTTTATCATGAATAGTAGGTTCTGTGGTATAGAGCAAGCAAGGCTGAACTGAAAGCAATTCTGTAGGAAAAATTAACAGTGGTAGAAGGAATAATCTCTCCTGGGGGTAAAGGGAAAATTCTTATCAAAAGTCTGAGGGGCTGGGTCAAGTTCAAAGTCAAGACCCAATCTGACTTGGTTGGGGTGAGGATGGGAGGTTTGGGAAGAATAAGAGACACTGGAATCACATTAGGACTCTCTGTCATGAATCAGAGAGGTCCAGAAAAACACAAATAGGGTCCTGCTCTGAGGAATACAGCCACTAATATTCTAAGATGACAGTCATCTTTGTTATGAAACATTTATTATCTCCTATGTGAAAAAGTGTCAACAAAAAATTAATTAGTCCGATCTAAGAAAGAGATGGAAAATTTTTATTCAAGCCAAATTTGAGGATTATAACCCAGGAAGAGCATCTCAGAAAGCTCTGAGAACTGTTCTGCCCATTAGAAGTCAAGGCACAGTTAAATAAGTTTTTTGAAACAGAGGGCTGTACATTAAATGGTGTATTATTGACAGTTTACATAATCCATATTTAAGCATCACTGTGGCCCCTTACAAGATCAAGAAGGAATCTTATCTTTTAAGGAGTTGTCTTGTTTATGCTAGGAGAATGTTGTTCTTTATGACTGAACAGGTATTTCTACCGATGGGGGGAGGTTTAGTTGATGCATAACACAGATACACTATGCACAGTGTGGGGAGAGGGGAGGCCAAAGGGCAGAGAAAATTTTTTTATGTTTAAATTTTTATTGTCTTGCCATAAAATATGAATTTTTACTGCACAAAAACTTTGTTCCAGCTACTGATAGATACAAAGATCAACGAGACAAACTCTTTGACCTCAAAGAAGTACACAAAGAACACAAATAATTCAAGAAGTGAGTGAAAGGCCACGGAAGAGAAGTGGTTAGGTTCTAACTCGAACCTCCTCATGAAGTTTGGACCCGTGTAGAGTAAGCAAAATGCTCTACATACTTCTGTACCCTTCAAGGGCAGTTCTGCATCACAAACCGGTACACAGTAACCAGCATATACGGGTAATGGTTCTGAGAAATCTAAAATGATGAGACAATATTTAATATACTCCCAATGTTACCAGGCATTACCAACAGATTCACATTTATAGTTATACCCAAATATAGTTCTGAATATCCATGCTAAGGGAAGATCCCACCCCATCCCAGTGTCCACCATATTGCTTCTCTCCTGCCCTTACTTCCATATATGAATGACCACAAAGTCTACTTCCCTGAAGTTGTTTTAAGACACTCTCTGCTACCATTAAACCATTTGGGTTCACGTGAGGACCATGGCAAGCCTGGTGGTGTCAAGGAATAACCGGAGTAGGCTTTAGTTCCCTCCTTCCCCAACAATTTCCATCAACACTCTTCTAGAATCCACTGCCAACTATACTTACAATCTAAGTTAAAATGTCTGTTTGAACACAAAATCAATTTCAAAATAAGTATCTTAGCACCCACTTCCAACAAGATTGCCACCCCTGTAGAGGTCCCCTGTAAAGTCACCATTAATGCCAATATCAGGGACTACTGAGATCTTTTGATTACAGTCACAGAGAAAATGATGCCTTCCAAACTCTTTGCTATGCTTTTTCACCTGAACCCCAACCAGGCTCAGGGTGGGTCTGGAATATCACAAATTCTTTCTTGAAAACAGTTGTGCCAGCCTCTGGTCCTTATAGCTATACTGTGGACTTCAGATACCAGTTTACAGTAAATCCAAGGAAGTGACAGGGTAACAGACATTATGACATTTCCTCCATCCTTCTCCTTTCCTTCTCTTTCTTATCTTTACCTTCTCAGATACAAAATAGAAGCTATTACATGTATTAGTAGATACAAACTGATGTGGAGGATAGGGGCCTGAGCTTAAGATCTGCCAAGCAATACATTCCATAACATTAGTGAGCTCTGCTCTTAAGGTCAAAAATGCTGGAATAGTTTTTAGGACTATTTCCTTGAAAGCCTAAACAGCTTTAGTGTCTTAAGAAGCAAATTGCAAGTATCTGGAACACCTTCTTCTTTGGTAGGGCTCAATGGGTGAGGCATTATTTCCAAGCAAAGAAACAAACCAAAAAACTCAATAAAACTACACAGCATCTCTAAGACAGAGGAAGTGTTTCCACTGTCTCTTGATGGAAGCTTAACTCTCAAAAGGATTCAGATAACTGAACTTCAAGAAAGGCTGAGACCCTTTCTATTCTTCTTAACATAGTCTTTGGAGGTGAAAATTACTTCCTACTCACTACCCACTCTCTTGGCCGTCTTCCAAACACCTGAGTTTCATTCCTTTCTGTGACTGATAAACCTCTCAGTGCCTTCTGAGACTTCCAGTAAAGATGTCATTCACAGGGTTGCTTCCTGCCTAACAGGGGCAAAAAGGGTGTGACAAGTTATTAGTGTTGTCAGTCATAGTTACACTGGGGAAACAGGCCAGGGCACCCATGCTTCTTAGAGGAGCGTGAATGCATTCACCCCACAATGCACAACAGACCAACAAAACCACTCAGCTTCTGCCTGTCCAGCTGGCATTCCTTGATCCCCTTTTGCTGCCATGTTTAGGCACAAATAGTACAAGGTGGTGTGCTAATGAAGAATTCCAAGAGCAGAGACCCGGTTGAGGCAAAAAAATAAAGGCATTGGTTTGGGGTTTGTTAGGACTGCAACCCAGGAGACACAGTTCCAAGAAGTGCTTGAACTGTGTTCCGCTGGACTACAAAATGGGGGAAGATTATAAAGGCAAAAGAACACAAGGTTACACAAATTATAAATTGCTCATCATGAAGTAGGATTGGAGCTGGCTAGAAGTCAGGTTACTTGTTAAGCAGGGACTGGATGAGGTTTGAAATGGTTACATAGTTATGAAGCTGGGAGGTGAGGGCTTTGAAGCTACAAGGTTACAGCTAGCAGCAGCTAGCAGATATTGTTTTGAAAACAGCTGGTGGTGTCCTCGAGTTTGATGCAGTTCAGAAAAGTCAAGTTCTCAGTGACGTAGGAACGGGTCTGAAACCTCATCCATGACGGCCACCTGGTTCCATTTTGGATGCCTGAACCATAGTTACTCCATTTTTATTTTTAAATGATCTTAAGTATGTCATCAGTGGACACTGGATGGATGGATGGATGGATAGGTGGATGGATGGATGGATGGACAGATGGATAATGGCCCCTAACTAGAGCCAGGATATTCAAAGAATGAGAAAGGGAAACTCACATTCAGATGTGCTATTTGTTGCAATTCAAATTAAAAGGTTTTGTGATAGAAGGTGGGACTAGAGCCACTGACTAAAATTCAACTTATGTATTTCAGCTTCTCTTGCCACTCCTTTGGCTAACTAATTTGGGTTTTACTAAGAGTTAATAGCTTTAATATCATTCTCAATCCATACAAGCATACTCATCATACTGGAGCTAGTTGTTAATTCTCCTAGGGAGAAAACGGTGATTCTAGCCACAGCTTCATGTTACGCATGGTTTCCAGCTTTGCCTAGAAAATGTTTTCCTTTAAAATAAAAATATGGCCTACTTAGTTTTCATTCACTGCAACAGGTTGACAGTGCAACAGGTTTGGGAACAGTTTAATTGAAATCATGAATTATTCTTCATCATCTGGGAGGCAAGACCCTGTTATTCTGATACTGTTGTTTCCTTTGGAAACAAAATAGCATGATGCCTCAGGACATGTACACATCTCAAAACAGAGGCTCAAAACACAGGGCCCTGTCTGACAGTTGGGTGTGTCCCTCTGCCTTTATCCCCATAACAACAACATTGCAGCACAGAGTGCCTAGATCAAGGGGAAAAGGCAGCACACAGAGTATGCTCTTAAACCCCTCGGATCAAACTAAGATCCAGAATTTGGTCCAGTGGTGCAAAACCCAATGCTAGACTCCTTGAAAGCCAAATTGAATAGCTACCATCTTTCTGATACAGAATCTTAGGTAGAAACGTTTAAGGTGGCAGGATGGGGATAACTTAGATTAAATTTATAGAGCATCTGTGACTCTGTAGGCCTCTATTTGCATGGGTGAACTCTAATGAAGAGACCTTTGAGGTGGGAGGTCTTGGTCTCGCCATGCCTGGGGTGAAACAGGAGAGACGGAAGCAGTGGAGGGCACAGTGGTGCATGTCTGAGCCCAGTGGAGAGGCACAGCTTCCCCTCTCCTGAGCCATGTGGAATCTACTGAGCCTCCTGGACCGTGGAGATCAAAGGGAATTGATCTGTTTTGGTGTCTGATTTTTCAGCTTTGGGACATAGCAGGAGACAGCACCTTAGACAAGGTAGTGCTCTTCTTCAGGTGAAAACCTGGAGGAAGGCCAATGGTACCCGTGGACGAAGACTTGATTGAACAAATGCTCAACAGTCCGGGAGATGAGCCAAAATACCTGCTTGGGGAGGATACTTTACCAGCGTGCTTGAACTGAGGAGAGCTAAGAGTCAGCACAATTTGGAGACAAATCACTGATTGTTTTCTTCTCCCTACCTATAGGCTGGTGAGGCCTGGGGACATACAGGTTACTAAGACAAGTCTCCAACAGAGAGGGGGGGATTCCAGTTTCCAATTGTTATGATATCCCTTACACAAGTAAATATACAAAAAAATATACACACATATAAAAACATACCTTCTTCATAATGAGTTCAGTTTTCACACCAGGCAGAGGGAAAAGACATCTTCAGATGTAGCAGCAGTGAAATAGCTCTGAGAGGCTCCATTTCATAGATTTCTATAAATTAATAGAAATATCATTTGGCATCCTGCAATATTATCCACACCAGGTTCTCATCCTTCACAACACAGCTCTGCCCGGTCTCCTTCAAAATTCCTTTCTCACTCAGGCTATGTAGTCAGGTCAGAGAGCTGGAAAATTTTACATTCAGATATACATTCTGTGTTTCTTTCACACACAAATCATTCACCCCTGAGTCCATAAGGCCACATTTAAACATTTATATTTTGGCATAGAATTATTTTTTTAGCTTATTATCATTATAAAAATCACTGTGTGGTAAATGTTCTATTATTATAATCCAATACTCCAGTTATTGCTCATTACCTACTAATTCATAGTCATTAGTACCACAAACAATTGTCATTGCTAGGGTTTCATAATTTTGTTGACATCACTGTTTTTGAGATGCAGAAAGGATATTCCATCTGTACACCTCATGTAATCTGTGGTTGTTTTTTTTTTTTTTTGCGGTACGCGGGCCTCTCACTATTGTGGCCTCTCTCGTTGCGGAGCACAGGCTCCGGACGCGCAGGGTCAGCGGCCATAGCTCACGAGCCCAGCCGCTCCGTGGCATGTGGAATCCTCCCGGACCGGGGCACGAACCCGTGTCCCCTGCATCGGCAGGCAGACTCTCAACCACTGTGCCACCAGGGAAGCCCTGTGGTTTGTTTTTTTTACTCAACTATAGTAATACTGGAATTCAGGTTTAAAATTAGATATAATAAATACTTCATTGTTTGAGTATTTGATGTGAACAGAATCTGTGACTCAGATATGACAATAAATCTACCTCATTTCTTCCCAATTTTCCAACCCCAAGCCAAAGAGTCACAGCAAATTACTTCTCATACAAAATGTCCCTTCAATTTAGATGAATTATGTTTTTCAAAGGTATCATTTAAAAATGCAGATGGGGGACCTATTAATTAACTGCCTTGTGAGATCACTGTCTGTGGGGGACCTAAAAATATACATGATCAGAATGAAAAAGTGCACTCCCTCAGCCTCTTAGTACCTTGAAGCTTCCAGTGTTGTATTCAATTTCAGGTGGAACAAATATGCAAAACTTGCCTAGTAATCTGAGGGAGCCATCTGGGGCCTCTTTCCAAGAACCATCTTTCTCTATCATTGGGGTCTCTTCTGAGCATTGCTTTTTCTTTTCCTGAGGTCAGGATTTTCTTATGACACAGGGTGGGCAGAAGTACCTTATGACACAGGGGTGCTTTGGAGAGAGGTATCTCATGACACAGCAGAACGGTCATTGGCAGAGGATAGGGGAGCAGATCCTTCATCAATATCTAATAACCTTTAAAGTTTACTTAATGACATTGATCTTTAGTCTCCTCATCTCTATGATGAAATTATAGGACGAGAAAATTTCTGAGGTTCCACACCATCTGATTCTAATATTCTATAGGCCAGTGAATGTAAATAATCTAACATAAGTAAAATGAAGATCACACAGGGGGAATTTATGAAGAAACCACTAACAAATTCATAGCCGGAAACTGGGGACACTATTCAGTCACAATGATGATAGAAGAAACCCAAAACTCATGATGAATTCTGCATATGGTGTTTATTTTCCATTTCTGATATACCACTTTTCCCCCTTTCTAACATCTTATGGGACATGCTACTTGGAGGTTCTATAAGATGGACTTCAAACTTATGATGTCGCACAGTGATTTCAGTATTTCTGTAAATTCTGCTCCTCCTACTGTCTCTGTTTCTTTGAGGGTTCCCAGCATCCTCTTAGCGGCACAGCTTTGAAATGTATTAGACTCCTCTCTATCCCTGGAAACTCATCCAAACACGGCACGACCCTGCCAATTTTACTTCCACAATTCATTGCAGATGTGCCCTTTTCAACGTCAGCACCTTATTGCGGACCTCACTGTGGATTTCCACAATACCTAACTTAAATCTTCATCTCTTCCCTTTCTCTTGCAGCCCAGCCTGTATATGGCCACCGCAGTTATTTTCTAAAGGGCAGGTCAGAGCCTATTATTCTTAAATACATCCAATTGTACCCCTTAGCCTCTACGTAAAATTCAAACTCCTTAGACTACTTTTGATTCCCATGACCTGACTTCAACAAAACTTTTTTTGTTTGTTTCTCATTGTCCTTCCTTTATATTTTTCCAGTTCTTATTCCCCTCTAGATTGCCTTCACCATTATCTCTACATGTCAAAATCTACTCCTGTGTCAAGGCACCAATCAAATCCCACCTCTCCTCTAAAGCTTTTCCACATCCTCCTGCTGGAAGCAATCTTTTCTGCCTCCAAATACCTACAGTGCTTAATCTACACCTCTCCAATGGCACTTCTCACTTTTTATGTTAAAATATTTTTTTCAAGAACACTTTTGACAAGAATGTAAACTCCTTAAGCAACTAATGTAGTGCCTCGTATATATTATGGCCCAAATTCATATGTAGACTTTTTAATCAATATTTTTTAAAATTGAAGTATAGTTGATTTACAGTGTTGTGTTAATTTCTGCTATACAGCAAAGTGATTCAGTTATGCATATATAAACATTCTTTTTTTATATTCTTTGCCATTGTGGTTTATCACAGAATATTGAATGTAGTTCTCTGTGCTGTACAGTAGGGCTTGTTGTTTATCCATTCTATACATAAAAGCTCACATCTGCTAATCCCAACCTCCCGCTCCATCCCTCCCCCAACCCCCTCCCCCTTGGCAACCACCAGTCTGTTCTCTATGTCCATGATTCTGTTTCATAGATAGGTTCATTTGTGTCATAGTTTAGATTCCACATATAAGTGATATCATATGATATTTGTTTTTCTCTTTCTGACTTATTTGAGTATCTTATTAGAGGAGATAGATACAAAAAAATTACATTTTATCCTGGAAGTATATCGGAAAGAACATATGAATTAGAGGGAAAATTTAGATGGGCTATTCTGGTATAGACTAACAAATTGCTGTAGAACCCCTCCTATACAAGCTGTCTAAAATGACATTGGTCAGTCATTTATTTTTAGCCCTTTCTAAGATTCAAGTTGTTGTTGTTTTTTTAATGTCTGTGAATCCAAATAGCATCTTAAAATATTCTTTGCTGTTTATGACAAAAGCAAGATCATGTTAGAATACTTCTAGCTGACTTGTATGGATCCTTTATTATGTACTATACAATATATTAAAAGCTTATCATTAATTATCTCATTTAATTCTCACAGAAATCTGATGAGATCATATGATTTTCACTGTTTTTCAGATGGGAACACTGAGGCACTGATATGTTGAGTAAATTGTACAGGGTTAAACAGTTAATGAATGGAAATCCCAGAAATAAGCCAAAGTAACTTGACACTAGAATCTATCCATTGAGTCAGTATACTACACTGCCCCTGGTAGAGAAGAAAGAATATTGCACTTGGAGTTAGACAACTGTTTAATTCTGCCTCTACTATTTTACTGGTTGTGTGATTTTGAAAAATAATCACCTATCCTGTCTGAGACTCACTTCAATCTATAAAATGGTTAAAATAATACTGGCCTGGCAGAGTTCTTAACAGAAATAAATAAAATAATATCTCTGTAACCCAACTCCAGGCTCCTTACCTCAGAAGTAGCATACCCCTTTGGGAAAAAGAGGCTCTTCTCAGCTTAATCCTAAATTCTTCACTGCATGTTCCTTCCTAACTCCCACTCTCCGTGAGTCATCACTAACATCTAAGGCCTCCTGGAACATTAAAAAAATGGGACCCACTATAGCACATTCATAGCTATGTCCACCACTTAGTTCTATAGAGTATCAGAAGAACCTTTGAAATAAAAGGTTTTCTGTGTTTTCTGGTCAGATTCTTTGTGTATCCTGCAGAACATTCTCCTATTATTTCTGGATGGAATGAGGGATGGAATCAGTGATCAGTATGAGGATGTATTAATCTCATGGCTAAGACTGAGAGACGAAAAGATTTCCTCTTTCAGTTATATATTTCAGTGTCTAGTACAATGCCTAACACATAACAGATGTTCAATAAATATTAGTTGTCTTTCCTTGCCCTAGAAGGAAAAGAGTGTTGTGTAATATTGAAATATTAAAAAGGAAAAACAATTCTCACACTCTTGTTGACTTTTTATTTTGCAACTTATTACAATCCAATGAAATGGGCACAAGACATAACCTCTATTGATAAGTCTCAGTGGCTTGAAAGTATTTTTCCTTTTCTTGTTAATATATATTTGAAAATTCATTTGGATTAATATTTTAATATTACTTATAAACAAAAATTAATTCCCAGCTCACAAAGCCAAAGTGTTCATTTTTCAAGAAAAACCCAACATATCAATTTGTCCTTTATGGATTGTTCTTTGGTTGTTGTAACTAAAAACTTATCACCAAATACAGGGTCACCTAGATTTTCTCCTATGTTTTCTTCTGGAAGTTTTTTAGCTTTGTGTTTTACATTTAGTCTATCATTCATTTTGAGTTAATTTTTGTGAAAGTTGTAAAATCTGTGTCTAGGTTTGTATGTTTGTTTGCATACGGATGTTCAGTTTGTCCAGCACTATTTGTTGAAAAGACTACCTTTTCTCTGTTGAATTGTCTTTGCTCCTTTGTCAAAGATCAGTTGACAGTATTTGTTTGTCTATTTATGGGCTCTCAATGTATACAGTATCTAGATATCTATATATATATATATCTATTATTTTACCAGTACCACACTGTCTTGATTACTTTAACTTCATAGTGAGTCTTGAAATCAAGTAGTATGAGTCTTGTTCTTCAGTATTGTGTTAGTGATTCTAGGCTTTTTGCCTTCTCATATAAACTTTAGAATCAGTTTTTCAATATCTACAAAATAGCTTGCTGGAATTTTGACTGGTAATGTGTTAAAACTATAGATCAAGTTGGGAAGAACTGATGTCTTAATATCAAGTCTTCCAATCCTTGAGCATGGAACATCTATTTATTTAGATTTTCTTTAATTTATTTCATCAGAGTTTTATAGTTTTCCATATATAGCTCCTGTATAAATTTTGTTAGATTTATACCTAAGAATTTCTCTTTTTTTGGTTGAATATTGACTAGTACTAGTTTTCTATATTTTCAAATTCCATTTGTTGATTGCTTGTATGCAGGAAAGCAATTGACTTTTGTGTATTAACTTCTTATCCTGCAACTTTGCTATAATCACTTATTAGTTCCAGGAGATTTTTGGACAATTCTTTGGGATTTTCTGCATAGACAGTCATATCGTCTAAACAAAAAGTTTTATTTTTTCTTTCCCAAACTCTAGACCTTTCATTCTTTTTCAGGTCTTGTTGCAGTAACTAGGACTTTCAGCACAATGTTGAGTAGGAGTGGTGAGAGAAAGTTCTTCCCTTGTTCCTGATCTTAGAGGGAAAGCAGTCAATTTATCCCTGTTAAGTATGATGTTAACTGTATATTTTCTGTACATGTTCCCTATCAAGTTGAGGAAATTCTCTTCTATTCCTAGTTTACTTAGAGATTTTATCATGAGTGGAAAGATCTCATTTTTAAAGACTCAAAACTTTCCTCTTCACTTTTATTTTTCATCTCTGTACGTTTCCAAATTGTGCTTACTTATCCATTTTTATTTTTATACCCTTGGTTTCTAAAATGGTACAATTAAGCCATCTGGAGATTTTTTTATAAGACTAACTAAATAGCTGGGATTTTGTCCCCAGGTAAAATAAATGACCAAAATCATGTGTAATAACATACAGTAGTTTATTCTAAGTATCTCTAAGATTTGTTTGGGGAAAAACAATCAAGATGGAGCTTCCGGTTTTTACAAACATGATTTTCATCAAGTCAGTGCTATAGAAATACATACATGTAACTTTGATATTGAGATTGTGAGAGTCAAATGATGAAAATAGTCTCCAAGTAAAAAAGCAAAGATTTCTCCTTTTTAAAAAGAGTTTACTTATCCATGAGAAATAGCAGTCTAATAGTTTGAATGTAGACTTAAAATAGAGTTGGGACTTCCCTGGTGGTCAGTGGTTAAGATTCTGCGCTTCCACTGAAGGAGGTACGGATTCGATCCCTGGTCAGGGTACTAGGATCCCACATGACGCACGGCGCGGCCACAAAAAAATAAAATAAAATCAGAGTTCTAGCCAGGTTCATTCATTAAGTAGCTGTATAATCTTGGACAAATCATCTGACATCTCTCGAGTTCTATGGTCTCATTTGTCAAGTGTAATGACAATAACACGTACCACCAACCACCACTGTGTGCTCCTACCCCATAGTGTCAATTCAGGGCTAGAGAATATGGTGGATATGAAACTGCTTATAATTTTCAAGCACAACAGAAATGGAAAGCATTATTATTATTAGAAGTGTAAATTAGGAAGAAGGAGTTCTGACATTGTCTTATCAGATTTTTTCACTTAAATTCCATCATTAATACAGTTACATTTTCCTGGGATTTCAAGTTTTTAGGTGAACTTCACTGCTAGGGTAAAAATTATACAGGGTGATCAAGACACTAAAGGCTAAAGTTTTCAAACATATCACCAATTTCAAGTCTGGCCTGACTACACTAGCAAGAAAACACAGTTGGCGTGTCAGTTTGTCTTTGATCTACTTTTTCTCCAGTCAAATGAGGTGACTGTCCATTTAGAACAGCTCAGAGTGGTAGGTTTGAGTCAGAAGGTCAGAAATTCACCTGTGCTAAATGGTGTGGAAATAACCAGCTTTAGCTTTCCCCACTCACGCAAGATATTTGACATAACAAGTTATTTGCAGAATCAGTTATCCCTTCACATAGCTGACACTGAGCTCCAACCATGTGCCAGGTACCATGTAGGAAATACAGAGATAAAAAGACAAGGACCCTGTGCACATATGTATCATGGAATACAACTTAGCAATAAAAGGGTAAACACTACTGCAGGCAACAATCTGGATGAACCTCAAGGAAATTATGCTCAGTGAAAAAAAGCCAATCTCAAAAGGATATCTACTACATGATTTCATGAAATAACATTCATGAAAAAGCATAATTATAGAGTTGGAGAACATATTAGTGGCTGCTAGGGGTTGGGGATGGGAGTCGAAGGAATGGAGTGACTATAAAGAGGTCAGATGAGAGTTTTGTGATGATGGTACAGTCTTGTACCACTCTTGTCTTGACTGGAGTGGTGGTTATACAAGGCTAAACATGTGATCAAGTTGTATAGGCTATATAAACACACACACACAAGTGCATGTGTAAATGATGGAAGCTGAATGAGCTCTAGGGATTGTACCAATGTCAGTTTCTTGGTTTTTATATTGAACTACAGTTGTGTAAAATGCTAACATTAGGAGAGACTGGGGGAAGGGTGCACAGGACATCCCTGGACATTTCTTTGCATCTTCCTGTGAATCTATAATTATTTCAAAATATGAAGTTCAAAAAAGACAAGATCCCTATAGAATATACAACACCAAGAGTGAATCATAATGTAAACTATGGACTTTGCGTAATTATGATGTGTCAGTGTAGGTTCATCAGTTGTAAGAAATGTACCACTTTAGCGGGGGATGTTGATAATGAGGGAGGCTATGTGTATGTAGGGGTAGGGGACATATGGGAAGTCTCTGGGTGTTGCTATCAATTTTACTGTGACCCTAAAACTGCTCTTAAAAAGTCTTAATTTTTAAAAAATCAAAAGGAGAATAATATTTCGTGATATAAAAATTATAAGAAATTTAAATGTTAGCAACCATAATAAAGTTTTATTGGAACACACACACATACACACATACAAGGAGACAAGGTCTCTCCCCTCCAGGAGTTAAAAGTCAGGTCTCCTCAGTCTCCTTAGCTTGTAGAAATCAAAAATGTCCAGGAAAAGAAAAGCCTCAAATTTCAGTCCCTCCAGCCTGACCCTCTCAGGGTCTTACCCTGTTATTTCTGAGAGCCTTCAGGGATTCCTCACATGTGCTCCCTCCTCCCTCCTCAATCTCCATTGCTTACCAAGTCACCACGGCCTAGTTCCCAGATCTGAACGCCATCATCCCTGAAGAGCTCAGACTTTGTCCATAGAGCTACTAAAGGGATAGGCAACTGTCTTCTCCATCCCTCTTCACACCCCAAAGCTCTCCATATCGAAGCGATTGCCTTCTCACAGACCACTTCCCCCAGTACAAACCAGCGTGTGACACATACCCCCAAGGGTCCACCAATACCGCCACCTCACCAACCACACCTGGTTGTCAGTAGGTTCCAACAGGAATGATAATGCCCAAAGTGAAAATAAAGTGCTTAACCAGAGTACCTAATTAGGGAAGGCCTCCAAGAAGGTAGTGCTTGACTGAGACTTTAAGGTAAAGGAGAAACTCTTCGGGGAGAAAGGAGGCAAGAAGAGAATTCCAGGCAAAGGGAACCTATGTGAAAAGACACTGAGAAAGCACACTGTGGCCAAGAAAGAGAAATGGTGCATTTGTGGAACACTGACGTTGGTAGGGAGCCAAGGCAGAGCTGAGGACTGGAACCCAGCCATGATGATTTCCGAGGCCCAGGTTCCCCACGTCGCCACATGACTAAGGAGCATGCTCAGACACAGCTACACGAGTACCGCCGTGCTGTGTCGCACCTCGGGCTTACATCCATCCTGAGATGTCACACCTAGGGCTGAGATCCATCCTAGAACTCAACCAGCCTGACTTCACAGGGTGTCCTCAGCATGGGAGCAGCCGTGAGGTGACTGAGGCTGAGAAGGGCTGTTTTTGCCCCAGTGCACTCACAGGCTGCCCTTAAGCTAAATGCATGTGTATGTGTGCATCGCCAGCTTTTCCTCTTGGCTTTGTGTCAGTTTCTGCTGTAGACCCACCCTTCCTCCTGCACCCTATCCAAAGCTGCAAGGCAGAGCAGCAGGCAAATGTGCTATTACAGAGGCACTGGACTTGGAACCAGATGGTCTCGGTATGAACCGAGGTTCTGCATTCCTTACAAGCTATGTGCACTTAGCAAGTTCATTTTACGAGCTTTGGTTTACCCACCTGTAAAATGGGGATAAGAATCTACCACATAGAACTCTTGTTAAATTAAGCGAAGTACTATAAGTGAAAATGCCTTTCACAGGCCTTTGCCCCTAAGAGGTATGTTCTCATTTTTTTTTAATTTTGCTTTTCTTTTTCTAGTGGTAGTTCCCCTCCCTTGTTCAAGATCTAAGATTCTCATGTGTTCTCTCACTACTGATCATATTTGAAATTCTCCTAAAGCAAACCTCTAAGACAACAATTCTAGTGCCAGTCGTTTCTTTGGGAGGAGAAAGGAACACCTGGTGGGGGGCGAGGAAGCTAATTAAGACTGGGCAGGAAGGGCAGCCTCTTCAGATCACTGATATAGAATCACACCAGGACAACCCTAGAAGCCAGTGTAGGACACTTCAGAGAAAGCAGGAACTTTTATCCAGTCACTGGTCAGGGGCTCTCCTGGTGCAGTAAAATGTCACTTCTTTATGGAACTTCTGTCCTGCTGAGCAGTCCTGAGAAAACCCATAGGCAAAACACACAGTTGCTCATGGCAGGCAATTGGAAGTTGTGTACTGAGATGGTAAGGGAGGGGATAAGGGTGAAGCACCAAGAACGAAAGGGTCTGAGAAACACACGTGTCAGGTAATCAGTAGGTCTTAGTGTGTATATTTACCTTCCATACGAAGAAAATTCATTAGACATTTAACAACTCTAATAGCAGAATTTCTGGCACACTTGGGTTGGGGGGTAACAGGTGTCTTATGGGGTCCTCCTGGAACCACATAATGAGGACACATATTTTTCCAGTAGGAGTAAGGAAAGCCTCCATCTGTGGCATCCATCTGCATGTATTAACCTACATCCAAAGTTATCATCACTTTCAATAGAGTTTCTGATATGAACACAAGAAAATGTGGTTTATATCACAAAAGGTGACAATGTCCAGAGAAATGGGTCTGGAAACATTTGTTTTCTGAGGGCATCTGTCTCCCTGCCTATAGATGATAGTCCTGGAGAGACAGTTTCAAGATCACAGGGAAATCAAACAGCTGTAGGGCAGAGCCTGAGGCACATTACCACCTGTGCTGGGCTGTAGACTCTATTAAGGCTCTGGAAACAGACAAGGATCTGGCAATAGCTCAATATCTGTGACACAGGTTGTAATGAATAATCAGGCACATTAATTTGTTTCCTCCAAATTATAAAGCTTGGTTTAACTCCTGGCTTCATTTTGGCCCAGGCTTAGAGTAATTTAGCTACGCAGGCCAGAAAAGAGTAGGCTGAATCTCTGAGGGGCAGATGGCATCTGTTCCTCTAATTTAAAGGAGGATGAAAAGGAAACATTTAGGGGATGGTAGGGTGTAGCCCAGGGAAAACAGGACGTTAGCTTTAAAGAAGTCAGGATCTGCTATTGTGAGTGCTGCTGAAGCAGCTCCTACAGGCCAGCAGATCTGAGCATTAGTCAGATAGGACTACAGAAGAGAGGGTGGTGGAAGCACTCTCTGGCGTCACTCTCCCAAACCACAGCTCTGGATAGTAAGCTAACAGTGTGTCGGGCTGTTAATGAACTTGGTCTGCACTCTCTGGCATCAATCTCCCAAACCACAACTCTGGATAGTAAGCTAACAGTGTGTCGGGCTGTTAATGAACTTGGTCTGGCCATGGTGACAGAGTTCATTAGAGAACATTTATCCTCCACTCAAGAAGGAGAAAAATGACTTCGATAAAAACTATGCCAGCTCCACAGATACATGATTTTTATTAAAAAGGCATTTTCAGTAGTAAAATTCATTACATATTCACATAATCTGGATCCACCTCTCCCTATGCTATATTATTTTTGGATAAATGCTAGTAAGCTTTAAGGAAAACAAATATGATCCTACAACTATACTGTAATTGAAAATAGATGTAATAAAGAAGACAACCATATAGTTTGTTTATGTTTTGATTCTACCGGGTCAGTTTATAATCTATCCAGATCAAAGTCAAGGCCAAGCCTGCCTTCTGATGAATTGTTCTGCATTGCATGTATACTGATGCCCGTGGAAGAATGGGCTAAAAGGAGAAGATTCTTCTCAGGCAACTAAAGTTTGTTACTTGTATGCTTTCTCTATCTTTCCCTTTTTATATTCTAGAAATACAGTGGAGGCAAAATTTGGAGACCAAAATAAATGAGAAAAAAAAGAGTGCATCAGGATCTGGCAATGTCTTTTAGAATAAAAACAACCTGAGTTAAAATCCTAGTGCCACCACTTTTAAGGGCAGAAAAGTTATTTAATTTTAAACCCTCTGAACCCAAGTTTCATCATCTATGAGACATGAATGAGAAAGCCTACATCAGAGTGTTTTGAGGATTAATTGAGAATATATGTTATTCACCTACAATGTGTTTAGTGCTTAAAGACAGTTAAGGAGCCTTCACTTCATGCTGTTCTGGATAACCAAATCAGTTTTATTTATTTATTCAATAAAGCATTACTGGACATCTAGCATGGGCCAGATGTAAGTTTTAGGTTCTGGGGATATAGAAATGAACAGTATGGACATGATCCTGACTGCCTTAAAGAAGGGAAGATAGTCATTGAAAAAATATTTGCTAACAATTTATGAAGAATAAGCGTATTGTTTTAAGCCAAATGATTAAAGATATAGTGATTTATAATTATTTTTACACATAGAGTATCAGTAATGCTTCAATATAATAATATATTAAAATAATTAATTTCATGTATACAGTATATATTGTTTTTTCTTTTTCCTTTTTTTTCCTTTTTGACTTCAAGTGTACCAATTGAATTAATCATATTTCTCAGTTCATGACACATTCTCATTATAAGTACATACAAGGCTTATATTTATTCATTTAATCCTTATTAATACTCCCATTCCTCTCTTCTTCATAGGCACTCACTCTAAAGTATTTAATATGTGTCCATTCATCCCACTTCTACACGTTCATTTAGAAATATATGTAATTCTTAAAATATACGTAGTAGTGTTGTTCATATGTGATATACAAAAAAGTATTATGTTATAAATAAGTTGTTTCTTTGTTCACTTAATACTCTTCTCTCTTCTAGAGAGAAGTATTCCTGTCTTCACATAAACCTAACTTATTACCAAGAGCTGCTTAGTATTCCATAGTATGCACAGATCACATTTTATTTACAGTATCTGTTCCCCTAGCGGTGGGCACCTGAGTTGCTTTCCTTCCTTGCTGCTATAAGCAATGTGACAAATAAATATCATCACACATATATCCTTATGAATCTGCTAAAGAGTTTTTTGGTGTGTACACATAACCAAGCATCAGATTTTACACACTTAATGTCACAGATGGATTGCTGTATCATTTTCCAATCCCCCATATCCTTGCCAAGGTATGGCATTATTTGATGTACTAATATTTATGTCATCTGATGGTTACAGAGTAGTATTTCATTGCTTTTTAAATTTGCATTTCTCTAAATAATTGTGATATTGCTCATATCTTAATATTATTATTAGGTTAATTATATCCCTCAGTTCATGGCACATATTCCATCCTTTAAATACCACTGCCCATACTTCTATGAGGTTTCCTCCCATTTCTTACTGATTTGTAATTACCTATATGGTTTAGATGTTACTACTCTTTGTCTGTTTTACACTTTGCAAATCACTGCTCTTGGTTTGTCATCTTCTGATAATTTTGCATGTGGACTATATTCATTGACTATAATCCATGTTTCAATGTAACTAAATCTTTCAGCTTTGCCCTTTATGTTTTAAGCTCTGGCCTTGTTCAAGACATTCTTCCCCACCTAAAAATAAACAGAGAATATCTGTGTATTCTCAAACATTGCCTTCTATTACTTTTATATTTTTACTATCTGCTTTTGGAAATTATTTCAAATAGATGTGTTTTTACATATGATATGAGGTAAGGATTCAACTTTTTTTTCATTATAATGAGCCAATTCTCCTAACATCATCTGTAAAATCTGAGATAATCTATGAGATTAGTTAGACAATTTTCCCTTTTATTTCTATTTCCTAAAAACACCTCCATAAGTTAGAAACTACATCTTTCTTGTAAGCTTGGTTCTCATCTGTGGAATATGCTGAATGTGGAGGCTATAGGTTATGGATCTAGCCATGTCTCCTTCTTCTTAGACCAATTTTAGAATTTTATACATTTCCAGAAATGTATCCATTTCCTTTCATTTGATCTTATTGGCATGCAGTGATTCACTAAATTCTTTTTATTTATTTTAAATTTATTTTTTGTTGTGATAATTTTCCTTCTTTCATTTTGGACTTCAAGTATTTTCATCTTTTTATAAAATTAGTTTTGCCATAGGTTGATATCTCTTGTTTGTCTTTTCAATGGTCTTATTTATGCACACTTATAAAATATTTTAAACTGAAGGGCAGAAAAGCATCTCACATCAACATAGGTAGGATTCTGCTGAAATAGTATTTATAGGAAAATTTATAGTTTTGAATATATTTATCACAAAATAAGAAGGACCAAAAATTTGAACTGAACATTTAACTTAAAGGAACAATAGAGCAAGCCCAAAGAAATAAGAAGAAAAAAAAAATAAAATTAATAACAAAAATCAATAGATATAGAAAGACAACAAAAAATAGTGAAAATCAACAATTTATACTTTTTAAAATGCTTTTACATATACGACATTTCTTGGGGCATGACTTTAAACTATAGACCAGCAATTGGACTTTTAAAAAAGAAAAGCTCAGATTTTTGCTATTTGCTTTCACTGTTTTGTTTTTTTAAATGTTGAGCATTTTGTTGAGGAAAACCGTAGAGGCAAAGATACTTCAATCAGCAAAAGGCAAAGTGAAGCTTTATTACTGTTCTTGTTGAAAGATGGTATAGAATACTTGTCTAAAGGGTAGGCTCTATGTTCAACCTGAATAGTTTCAATGTTTGGCTCTGCCACTTCTTTGCTGTGTAATCTCAGGCTCTCTAAGCCTCAGTTTCCTCATTTGCAACATGAGGAGCATAATGGTTTCTACCTCAGAGAGCAGTTATAAGAATTAAATAAGATAAAGTAGTATATAATGTGCTTAGCATAATGTTCAGTAAAATGTTAACTCTCTCTCTGTGGGTCTTAGTAAACTGTACTATATTTAAATACCCCCTTCCATGAAAAAGAGAATCTTGGACAAACTAAGAATGTACGCTTGAGTATTAATTTTAATTCTCTCATAAATGTTATAGCACTGTGTAAATAAGAATATATCCAAATCCAGTCTTCAAGTGGTGTAAGGCAGCTTCAAACCATAGGTGAGAAATTCAATGACAAACTGCTGATGCGGAATGATCTCAGAGTTTTATCCACAATAAGTAGACAGTGGAATGAGAACACAAAACAGCTCTAGTCAACATGGAGTGTTGAGAAATTGAAAGGGAAAGCGTTTTAAAGTAATTGGAAAAGAATTACACACCTACAAGGGCAAGTAGAGATCCTCCCTTGGTTGATTTTCCTTTGAGCTTCTGCAGTGTTTTCTAAAGATTATTCTCAAGAAAAGACAGAGCAAGACAGATAAAAAATTTGGGAAAAAAGCCCACAGAATAGGTCACAGCGCTGTTCTTTACTGGCCCAAGGAGTGGGGTTTCCAGAGAGGCAAGGAGGGTTCAGGCCCTGGGATCGAGGCAGCATCAGCTAAGAATGCCCTGCTAGGCCCTCAGTCCCAGAAAGCACACTTCAGAGGCAGGTGCCTCAGTCCTCTGAGACTTTCCCCACAGCCCCATGCTGGAAAGTTATTTTTGTAAAGCACAGGAGCCCAGACTTCTTGAATTTTACAACCTGCCATCAGAATTCACTTTCTTTACAGGGAAAACAGGTCTGCATCCTGGCAGCTGTCAGTCTCTTTAACAGGAGATGGAACAGTAATGAAACCAAGTGGGACTGGCACATTCTCCATAAAGGAGGCCGCAAAAGGCATATTGTTACCTTTTTGAAAATGGCAACAGTCGTCTCATATCCAGACATGTAAATATACTACAAACATGATAAAAGTAGGCTTACATGTAAACATGATCTAGAAAAGTGCCAACTAAGACCTCAATTATATTACATTAATATAAATGGGAATCTCTGTATAATTTCTTCTGAGACATCTCCATGGTCTACTAAACGTGTATGAAACTATTTCTGACAAATAAACTCCAGCAGAAATGGAAGTTAAGAGTTTCAGAATTGGTTCTCCAGGAACAGGCAAGTTCATTTCTCTAGTAGGTTAATAAGCATTAATGCTAATAAATGGTGAACTGAAATGATATTCCTATAAAGTGGAAATGATCACCTGAGAATTCATCTGAATAATGGCATTATAGCATATGTCAAGAATGTGTTAATCAGTCTAACAGAAAAGGGAACAGTGTGTTCTCACAACCATCTTGAAGAATGCTGTACTCACCTCAGCCAATATTCTAAGTCTCATGTGTGAAGCTTAAATAGCATATACCAAAATGATTAAAACGTGCCATCCTTGAAGTAACAGAGACAAGAAGCAGGCACAGCTGAAGAAAAACTAAGGTACTCAGTGAAACCCAAATGCAAACTGGGCCTCTCATAGTTTGCACTGGCTGAGCATCTACTGTGTGCTGGCCCTCTGCTTGCCTGCCAGAGGCTCTCAGTCTCTCAGTCCCTCAGCTGTCACTCCATCCCTGCAAAATGCAAAAAATAAGACTCACAGGGTGGAAGCAACCTGCCCAAGGCCACACAGCCGAGAAGTGGCAAGGCACCTACTGATTCCAGAGCCTACATACCTTCCCTCCTGTTATGCTGCCCCCCCAAAAGGCCCCACACCACATATGACAGGCCTCTGAATTCATTTTTCCAGGCTCCCAGGGTTCACGTCTAATTGCTCTGCATCCTTTGTAAGGTGACAGAAGTGTTGTTTTAGTTGCTAGTCCTCAGTCACTTCAGCTTGGGTTCAAGGTCTCTTGCTCCCAGCCTATGGTTTTACCTTTGGAGGTTGACTTACCTGGGAACAAACCCCACCTCTGCCCCTATGTGACATTGGTCAAGCTATATCATCTCTCTAAGCCTTGTGTTTTCACCATATAATGGGGATAGCTATACCTACTTCATAGGAGTCCACTTTAAAATGAGGTAACTTAGCACATAGCAAGCTTTCCAGCAATGCATGAAGGCTGCCATTGTGATAGTGGCCTGTCATCAGCTATGCTTTTCTCATAATTAACATTTTGTTCTATACTTTCCCAAGTTTCTGACCTTGGCCTGGCCTCTTTTTACCATTACTTTTGTCTTGGAACTGGTACTTTAGAACCCAATCGTACATGGAAATAGTCCAGGAAAGCAAAACAAGGAAAGCAAGAGAAGAAAAATAAGAGGATGGGAGGAGAAACAGTCATCAGTGGCTTCAAATCTTAAGATCTTGTCAAAAAAGATGTCATTTTTCCAGCCCATTTCTCAAACTTCCAAAGTGTGCACTTGAAGAAACAGGTTTTCCTCATAATATCACCAGTAAGCTGCTAGTCTTTTTATCCCTGAGGAGTTTAGTCAAAGCCATCTGTTCATGAGTAATAAGTAGACCTTTATTATTGAATCAGGACGAAGTCATCCCTTCTTTATAACCTTCTACCCTTTTCTCTGGCAATGGTTTAAAAGCTGAGTTTCTTCCCTGATTAACTGATGTATGATTGGTTACCTCCCAATCTGAATGGAATGTATGCCAGACAATGAAAGGAAAGCCCAGAGGGCCATGCCTCCTGCTTTTGTTGCTTCACCCCAAGCCTCCTCTAGCTAGTACCATAGTGTGCACATAGTATATTACTCAGTAAATGATGCTCAAAATAATGATAAACTTAAAGGACTGTTCAGACAACTATACCAAAGGCTTATGGTATGCCCACCTGAATTAGGATGCCCTCACTAAGTCTGGCATGCACAGTGCTGAGTGAACAGGAATCATGCCTGGAAGACAGCTCCCACCCCATCAGACCACTGTGAATACCAAGTTACTTCTTCAGGCAGACGCATGAGCTTGGGCCTCAACAGAGATCCAATACTGCAGTGAAGGGCACTCAGAAGTCACATATTTCCTTCTGGTCCCTCTTCCAGCTAACGGAGCTTTGCAAAGCAAAGAGCTAAAGGTGTTTTTAACATTTCAAATAGCGAAGTCAGTTAATCCGTGAAGCATTAACACTGTAATTCTGTGCATGTTTCCAGAATGGAGGCCAGATCCAATGTGACAACTGCCAGGTGAAAATCACAGAAGCATAATATTATGCAATTTGATTTCAAGGCAGAATGTTCTAAATCCTCAGGTTGCCAGCCAGGCAAAGCGTCTGTGAAGAATAAACCCACTCTTAGACATGGAGGTCCCTCAGATTTAAATATTTGGATGAATATTATGAACTCTGAAAGTTAAAGCCCTCAACATGTTCCTAAAAACTATCATGCTTAAAAGTTTAAATTTCTCCAAATAGCAATATTAGTTGTTTGATGTAAATTTCACAGAATCTTGAAACCTTAGATCTAGGATATTCATAAGACATTATACGATGAAACTCCCTTTGTTTATAGTAAAGAAATTGAAACTTAGAGGAACATAATTTGTCTAAGCTCACCCAGTTAGCTAATATCAGAGCCAATATGTGGTCCCAAGTTGGTCAGTCCCTAGGTTCCATAGCTCAGCTGATCTGCACACTCAGATCCACATGGGCTTTGTGAGCGAGCTACTCAACTTCTGTTGGAATGAGTAATTCCTATTTCATAGGGAAGTTATGTTAATTAACTGAGACAGTGGATGCAGCACATGGCCCATCATAGCACTATATAAATGGTAGCTGCTGCTATCATCATTATCATTACCGTTATTACCCAACGTACAATTTAAGTCTCACACAATTTCCTGTCATGAGTAAGTCTGGTTGTATTTTTAGGAGACCCCTTCTGAGCAGTGGATGGAGCCTGGAATTGATGTTTCCATCAATTAGCTAGGGTTCCAGCAGGTCTGGCACTAGTCTCTTACCAAGCTACAGCCTTCCTTCTAGCCTACATGAGAGCCTTATGGCCATGAGAATGAGCATAGCTTTTGAATCAGAGAGTTCTGAGTCTTGATCCAGTTCTGTCACTTATTTTACTGAGCCTCAGTTTTCTCCTTTCTTACATGAAGAGAATAGTACCTGTACTACAGAGTTTGTAGAGAAGACTAAACAAAATAATATAGTGATGTCACCAATATGGCAAAGTAGATCATCCCCACCTTCACTCCCTATCACAAGAAGAACAACTAACAACTATTCAAGAACAAGACACCACTGACAGAAACCTCAACACAGGGCAGGGTGTAGCACCCCCCTGCACCGCAGAGACCAAGAGAGACTATATTAGAAGGGTAAGAGAAGCAGCTACACATTGACTGAATTGTTCCTCCCCCAGGCCAGCACAGCACCACATGGAGAGATCTCCCCTGAGCCTCTGGTTCCTCCAGTGGGAAAAGAGAACCCAGGGGGACAACCAGCATTGGGGTCACTTTGTGGGAGCCCCTACTCTGATTTTACACCATAGGGATTGCAAAGAATCTTCAGGCTCAATCTCTGGGAATCTGACTGTGACGGAGAAGTGGGGAGGGGCTTGCAACAAACAACACAGGGATCTTGGCAGATTGAGTTCACACCTGCAGTGCCCAAGTAGTGATCCCAATCAGTGACTCTGCTCATCTGCAGAACCAATTCCGGGGCACACTCTGACCCGGGAACTTGGCAGGATGCTGATCTGCCTTATTCAGATCCTCAAATGAGGAGTTTTGCCAGCCCTAGAGCCTGGTTTGCTCATGTCCAGGCAAAGAAGCTGAGACACAGCCCCATCCACTGTGGAGAATGTCTTCTGGCCCCTTATGACCAGAAGGGCTGGTGGCAAGTCCTAGAAGCTGTGTGGCCCAGTGGTGCTCCAGCCAGCAGGTGGTCAGGCAGAGCTGACTGCCTCCAGAGCAAAGCCAGTACCAAGCGTGGAGGGTTCACATGCTATGCACAGGATTAATTCATAGCCAAGGCTTAATGTAGCTCCTGGAAACTTTCCCAACCAAAGAGCCTATTGGAAATGGAGAGCAGCCTAGAGCAGCCCCTCCCCTTCGTGCCCTGGCAGAGGAGCTGAGATATAGTCCCACCGCTGTGAAGAATGTCTTCAGGCCCCATCTGACCAGAAGGGCTGGTGGCAACTCACAGAAGCTGTGCAGCCAAGTGGTTTTAAAGACAAGAGAAAGGCAGGAAAGCTTATAGTTTGCAAAGAAAAGCCAGTGGCCCTGTTCAACCAGGGAACCTGGGGTGTGGGTCAGCTTGAGTTAAGACAACAAAGAGCTTTACAACAAAAAAGCTTTACAGGCTTTAGAGTTGTTTCCCTACTGTGCCCAGGCAGGGAATTTGTAGCCCCACTCATTGCTGAATACAGCCTTCAGCCTGTTTGACCAGGGACCCTAACCAGAACACACAGGAAACTGTGTAGCACATTCAACAGCCCTACATACAGTGGCACTTGAACAGAGAGCACAGTCCATGGCTTCCCCATCTACAGAGCAAAATCAGTGGCCTCACCTGACCGGGAATTCAGTGCACATTCAGGTCTAATTTGGTTCCCCAAACAATGAGCTAGCTGTACAGAACCTGGGTCCTGTCCTGCTGCCCTGCCAGGGCAGGGAAGCTAATTCATACCCCAACTGCTACCGAATATGGTACCCAGTCCCAGCCATCTATTAGAGCCTGACCAGAGAATCCAGACAGCTGCAGAGCCCATTGTCCATCCTGACTTGGGTAGGGAACCAAGCCAGCAATCCTATCCAACTCCTCTCAACCAGAGGCACACTCCCCTCATCCCTGTCCTCAGAGTTCAAACAGTTGCCTCCCCTCAAAATAGACCATAATAGCAGGTCCCACCTGCCCAAGGACATTACCAACAGACACACACAGTAACCCAAACTGAACTGACTGGTGAAGAACTGTCTCTGCCAAAGCAAATGTGCAAAGTCTGGAAGAGGAGCCCGATTTATCAAATGCACAGATACTAATGTAAGGAATTAAGGATCACAAAAAATCAGGTAAATATGACACCACCAAAGAAACTAATAAAGCTCCACTAACTGACCCTAAAGAAATGATCTATGAACTGTTAGACAAAAAATTTAGAATAATCCTCTTAAGGAAGTTGAGTAAACTACAATAAAACACAGACAACTAAATGAAATCAGGAAAACAATGCATGAACAAAATGAAAGTTTGACAAAAAAAGAGCAACCATCAAAAACAAACAGAAAACAAAATCAAAAAAAACAGAAATCCTGGAGTTGAAAAATACAATAACTGAACTGAAGAATTTAATAGAGGGTTTCAAAAGTAGATATGAAAATGTAAAAGAAAGAATCAGTGACCTGGAGGATAGGAATTAGACATTACTCAAAGGAGCAAAAAGAAAAAAGAGTGAAAAAGAGTAAAGGAAGACTATGGGAATTATGGGTCACAATGCAAAGAAACAAGATTCACATTATGGGAATTCCAGAAGGAAAAGAGAAAGAGAAAGGAACAGGAAGTATATTTAAAACAATAATGGCTGAAAACTTCCCAAACCTGGAGAGAGAAATGGACATCCAGATACACAAGACCCAAAAGATCACAAATAGGCTGAACCCAAATAAGACTACATTGAGACACATTATAATTAAATTGTCAAAAGTCAAGGACAAAATAATAATTTTAGGAGCAGCCAGAGAAAAGAGAGAAGTTACATAAAAGGGAACCCCCATACAACTATCAGAGAATTCTCAACAGAAATTTTTCAGTCCACGAAAGAATTAAATGGCGTAATCAAAATATTGAAAGAAAATAACTGTCAACCAAGAATTCCATACCCAGTGAAGCTGTCCTTCAGAAAGGATGCAGGAATAAAAACTTTCCCAAGCAAACAAAGGCTGAGGGAGCTCATTACCACCAGACCTACATTACAAGGAATGCTAAATGGAGTTCTTTGAAAGAAAGTAAAAGAACACTAATTAATATTATAAAAAACATAAAAAGGTAACATAAATCTCACTGGCAAGGGTAAGTATATAGTCATAGTTAGATTCTGCAATATAGTAATAGTGGTGTATAATTCACTTACAAATCTAGTTTAAAAGTTAAAAAAAAAGAACATAGCAAAAGTAATCATAACTGCAATAATATGTTATTAGTTACATAATATTTTTAAAAAACATGTAAATTACAACAGCAATTAGCTAAAATGTGAGGGGGAGGAGAAGGAAAAGTTTACAAATTCTACTGAAGTTAAGTTGTTATCAGTTTAAAATAGTGTTTTATAAGTTTAAGATATTTTATGTAAGCCTCATGGTAACCACAAGGGAAAATGCTGTAGTAATTACAAGAAGAACACAGTAAAGAAGTCGAAGCATACTGATACCAAAAGACATCAAAACACACGCAAAAAAGACAGCAGGATAAGGAACAAAGAGCAATGAATCTATACAACAACCAGAACAATTAACAAAATGGCAATAGTAAATCCTTACCTATCAATAATTACTTTAAATGGACAATGGATTAAATTCTCCAATTACAAAACATAGAATGACTGGATGTGTATTAAAACTAGATCCAACAATACACTGCCCACAGGAGAGTCATTTTAGCCTTAAAGATATTCATAGACTGAGAGTGAAGGGATGGAAAAAGACCTTTCAAGCAAATGGTAATCAAAAAAAAAAAAAAAAAAGAAGGGGTAGATATATTTAAATAAGAAAAAAAAAACACAAAAAAAAAAAAAATTAAAAAAAAAAAAAAAAAAAAAAAGCAGGGGTAGCTATACTTATATCAGACAAAATATACTCTAAACTAAAACTGATTTAAAAAAAAAGACAAAGAAGGTCATTATATAATGATAAAGGGTCAATATATCAAGAATATATAACAATTATAAATATTTATGCACCCAACAGCAGAGCATCTAAATATATTAAGGCAAAAACAGAGCTAAAAGGAGAAAAAAACAATAATACAATAATGGTTGAGAACTTTAACACACCATTCTCAACAATAGATAGATCATCTAACAGAGAATCAAAAAGGAAACAGCAGATCTGAACCACACTATAGACCAAGGGACCTAACAGACACACAGAGAACACTTTATCCAACAACAGCAGAAACATTCTTCTCAAGCACACATGAAACATTTTCTAAGATAGATTACATGTTAGGCCACAGAATAAGTCTTAACAAATTCAAGAAGACTGAAATCATACCAAATATCTTCTCTGACCACAATGGCACGAAACTAGAAATCCACAACAAGAAGAAAACTAGAAATTTCACAAACATGTGGAAATTAAACAACACTCTCCTAAACAACCAGTGGATCAAAGAAGAAATTAAAAGAGAAATAAAAAGTTTTTTGAGACAAATGAAAATGGAAATACAGCATGCCAAAACATATGGGATGCAGCAAAAGCAGTCTTAAGAGGGAAATTCACAGCAATAAGTGCCTATATTAAGAAGCAAGAAAAATCCGAAACAAACAACCTAACTCTATGCCTTAAGGAACTGGAAAAATAAGAACAAACTGAGCCCAAAATTAGCAATAGAAAGTAACTAATAAAGATTAGAGCAGAAATAAATGAAATAGAGAACAGAAAAACAATACAAAAGACAGTCTCTTCAATAAATAGTGCTGGGATAATTGGATATTCACATATGAAAGAATGAAACTGGATCTATATCTTATACCACTCACAAAAAGTAACTCAAAATGCATTCAAGACTTAAATGTAAGACCTGAAACCATGAAACTTCTAGAAGAAAACATAGGAATAAATTTCCTTGACATAGGTCTTGGTAGTGATTTTTTGGATATGACACCTAAAGGACAAGCAACAAAATTGAAAATAAGCAAGTGGGACTACATCAAACTAAAAAGCTTCTGCACAACAAAAGAAACCAAATACAAAATGAAAAAAATCCCGGAATGGGAAAAAATATTTGAAAACCAAATACCTGATAAGGAGTTAATATTCAAAATATATAATAAACTGACACAATTTAAGAGCAAATAATAATAACAACCCAATTAAAAATGGGTATGGGATCTGAAGAGACATGTCTTCAAAGAAGATATACAAAAGGCCAACAGGTACATGAAAAGATGCTCAATATCAATAGTCATTAGGAAATACAAATTAAAAGCACAATGAGATATCACCTCACACCTGTTAGAATGTCTATCATCAAAAAGGCAAGAATTAACAAACTCTGCTGTGGATATGGAGAAAAGGGAATGCTTGTGCACTGTTAGTGGGATTGTAAATTGGTGCAGTCACTATGGAATACAGTATGGAGGATCTTCAAAAAATTAAAAATAGAATTACCATATGATTCAGCAATTCCACTTCTGGGAATATATCCAAAGGAAACAAAAACACTAACTTGAAGAGATACCTGCACCCCATGTTCATAGCAGCATTATTTACAATAGCCAAGACATGGAAACAACCTATGTATTCATTGATGGCTGAATGGATAAAGAAATTATTCAGCCATAAAAGACAAGGAAATCCTACCATTTACAACAACATGGATGGACCCTGAAGCCATTATACTAAGTGAAATAAGTCAGACAGAGAAAGACAAATACTGTATGATCTCATTTATATGTGAGATCTACGAAACAAAAACAAAAAACAATCCAAACTCATAGAGAAAGGGATCAGACTTGTGGTTACCAGTGGCAGAGGGTTGGGGGAGGGAGAATTGCAGGAAGGTGGTCAAAAGATACAAACCGCCAGTTATAAGGTAAATAAGTACTAGGGATGTAGTGTGTAACATGATGACTATAGCTAACACTGATGTATGATAGATAGGAAAGTTGTTGCAAGTAAATTCTAAGTGTTATCACAAAGAGAATTTTTTTTCTTTTTTCTTTCTTCTTTTCTTTTTTATTGTATCTATATGAGAAGATGGATATTTGCTGAACCTACTGTGATGTATGTCAATTATTCACAGTATATATATACATCAAACCAACATGCTATATGCTTTAAACATACATAGTGATGTATGTCAATTATTTCTCAATAAAACTGAGGCCAAAAAAAGAAAATAATAATGTGTGCAAAATGCTTAGTAAAGCAGCTGACAATGGTGGGCACTCAATTAAATCACCATTATTTTTATTATTATGGACATTCCCTATCACTGTAATAAGACTTCTGTCTTGGGTTCTGAACTTTTACCACCAGGGCCCTTTCCCAAGAAGGACAGCGTAGAACCAGGAAACAGCTACCCACTTGACTCTGAGTGTAATAAAAGCTTGTAAATTCTAGCAGCCAAGTCTCTCACAGCTGACAAAACTCTCTCTTCTTGGCCAACACAGTAGTAATAGTTTCTTAGTCCGTTCAAGCTACTATAACAAAATATCATAGACTGGGTGGCTTATAAACAACAAAAAGTTATTTCCCTCAGTTGGAGAGGCTGGCAGTCTGAGATCAGGGTGCCAGCATGGTCAAGGGAGGGCCCTCTTCCGGGCTGCAGACTTGTTGTGTCCTCACATGGCAGAAGGGTCTAGGGAAATCTCCACAGCCTCTTTGATAAGGGCATTAATCCCAATCTTTTTTTATTTTTAATGTAAACTTTAATTGTTATGTCACATTATTTAAAAATTACTCAAAATGAATTACAGAAATAAATGTGAAATCTGAAACTATAAAACTTCTAAAAGAAATCATAGGGAAAAGTTAGAGACCTTGAGTTTGGCAAAGTTTTTTAAACTATACTATAAAAAACAAAATAAATAGACCATTAAATTTGGTTCATTCAAATAAAAACAAATTGTTCTTCAAATATTGTTGTTCTCAAAAGAAAGGCAAGGGTTAGATTGAGACAAAACATTTGCAGAAGCTATACTGGACAAAGGATTTGTATCCAAAGTATAAAAAGAACTTTACAAGTTTATAAGAATGCAAATAACCAGATCTAAAAGTAACAAGCTATTTAAACAGATATTTCAAAAAACGAAGATGTACAGATGACAAATAAGCACAGATAAAGATGCTCAACCTCTTTAGTCTTCAGGTAAATGTAAATTAAAAACACCATAAGATACCAACACACTCTCACTAAAATGACTAAAATTAAAAAGACTGACCATATTAAATGTTTGTGAGGATGTGGAACAAGTAGAACTTTGATACACTACTTGTGGGAATGTAAAATACAGCTATTCAGGGAATAATCTTAACAGTTTCTTAAAAAGTTTCATGTATATCTGCTATTCCATTGTTAAGTATTTACTCAAGAGAAATGAAAGCACATCCCTGACCAAAGAATTGCACATGAATGCTCATAGACACTTTTTGTAATATACAAAAACTGGAAACAAACTAAATGTCCAACAACAGATAAAAACCATATTTATGTATATCCATGAAATGGAATACTATTCAACAAGAAAAATGTATGCATAACGAACACAAACAATAACTTGATGGACCGCAAAATGATTGTGAGTGAAAATAGCCACACTAAAAAGATTACATTCAGTAAGATTTCACTTACATAACATTTGAGAATTTTATAGAGCTAATCTATAGTGACAGAAAGGATGTCACTGGTGTCAGGCTTAGGCAATGGATGGACTAATCCCAAGCTTAAGGGTAGAGCCCTCATGACCTAACCACCTCCCAAATGCCCCACTTTCTGATATCATCACCTTAAGGATTAGATTTCAACATATGAACTTGGGGGGTGGGGACACATAGACCATACCACAGTTATTATCTACTCTGTAGCAGGTTAAGTGTTAAGTATCTTTCTTACATAATCACTAATTCTCTAATAGAACCCATGAGCTGATTCGATGAATCCCATTTTACTGATGAGCAAACCGAGGCTCAGAGAGGTTAAAATGATTGCTCAGGGCCACAGAGGTAGTAACTGGCAGGGCCAAGACTCCAAAACCTGCTCACTTGTCATTAGGCCCTGTTGCCTCCTATATATAGTGCCTGACCCAGCATCTTGCACTCCCTATACTGAGGCCTCCATGAGATTCATTATAATAACCTGATTCCTCAGACAGATCCTTCCATCTCCCTCTAACAGCATTACATTGTCCCCCCGAGGTATTATGAACTTACAGAGCTCTATATCAGGGGTTAGCCATCTTTTTCTATAAAGAACCAGACACTAAATATTTTAAGCTTTGTGGGCTATACAGCCTCTGTTGCAACCACTCTACTCTGCTTCTATAGTGTACAAGCAGACACTGCTTGTGGCTATCCTTCTATAAGACTGGAGAGATTCCATGAAAGAATCTGGATGTCATGAAGGAGGCAATGTTTCAGGCAGAGGAAGCAGCTGCTGAGATTACTAGGAAGCTGGAGAAATAGGAGAAGAAACGCTTGAAGAAGGAAAAGAAACAGCTGGCTGCAACTGCCCTGGCTTCTTCAGAAAACAACAGTAGTACTCTGGAGGAATGTGAGGAGACAGATGAAAAGACCCAAAAAGAAGAAGAAGCAGAAGCCCCAGGAGGCTCTTCAGGAGAATGGAAAACCCATCTGTCTCCTTCTCCAAACCCAAGAAAAAGAAACCTTTTTCCAAGGAGGATCTGGTTAGTAAGTGATATTGAACAGACAGCTGGCAGTGGAAGTCTTCCCAAGAGGAAGAATCCTTCCCCAAAGAGGAACCAGTTAGTGACCCTGAAGAGTCAGGAAACAAGAGTGTCTCCAAGAAAAAGAGGAAATCCTCTTCCAAGGAGGAGCCACTCAGCAGAGGACCTGAAGAGGCTGCTGCCAGCAAGAGCAGCAGCTCCAAGAAAAAAAAAGCTCCAAAAGCTGTCCCAGGAAAATCAGAATGGACATGTCCCTAGCGGGGCATAATTTGCTGAGATATTTCCCAACCCATCCCCTATAGCCCAACAAAAATAAAAACAAATCCACAAGAAAAAAAAAAAGTAACTTGGTCTTCCAGCATATCAGGTAGGTATTACTGTGTATAACACCACCTCAAAATATAGTGGTTTAAAAACAGTAATTATTTGTTCCTAGTTCTTTGGGTCAGTGATTTGGCTGGGCTCCGCTGAGATGGTTCACCTCTGCCCCGTGCGGTGTTGGCTGGGCTCACTTATATATATGTCTAGGAGGGCTAGGACAGCAGGGCCTCTCTCCATGTGGTCCATGTGGGCTCTCATCTTCAAGGAGGCTAGCCCAGACTTCTTCACTTAGTAACGAAAGGGCTCTCAGTGAGCAGCCACAAAAGGCAAGCCTCAATGAGTAAGCAGTCTTCAAACCTTTTTTTATGTCACATTGCTGATGTTCCAAGCCTAGGGTCAATATGGGATAGAACTCAACAAGGCTACGCACACAAGAGGCATGATTCCTTGAGAGTCATTACTGTAATACGTTACCTTACACGTATAAATGAGTGTTCTGTGTGAATCTAAGACATTGTAAATTCAGATCTCATGCTCTTAATCACCCCACCACACTTGCCTTCAAGAAAATTCCCCCTAATATTTTCTAAATGATGTCAGTTTCTTTATTAATTCTTAAGCTGCCACCTCCTGAAACATGAAGACACTGCTGATCTCATCTCCAAATGACTTCTTTCTGACTTAGAGCTACCATGAACCTCATTGTAAGTTTCACAAAGTACAAATTAAAGACTGATTATTTTTCACTCCTTAAGTCATTCATATTATTAGAAAGTGAATTTAACATAATTGCTCTCTAGGGACCTAGCTCATACCAAAAGTGGCATCAGTGAATTGAAAGACAACAGTATTACCTCACTTGGTATAACACTTTAACTGTCAACACAGGACTTTCAGAGAGAAAGTACATTTGGGCTTTCCCTATGGGCATCTGGGAATGCTAGCAGTATGGGAGGAGGGTCAAGTTTGGAAAGCCACTCCGAAGATAGGGTATGGAGAACTTTGTATGTCACACTAAGGAGTTGGGGAACTTTAATGGGAGTAAAGAATGGATGACATAATCAGATTGGTATTTTAGGAAGATCTCTCAGACAACAGAGGGAAGGATGGATTCAAGTGAGCAGAGACAAGCAAGGAGACCGATTGAGAGGCTTTAACAGTAGTCTGGATGAACGCCTGTAAAAACCCAAGTCCAAGTGACAGAGGGGATTGCTCTGATGTCAGACAACCCAGCCATATACTCCTGTTTGCTGAACGATGTGTTTTTTTTCCCTTTCATCAAGAATGGCTGAATAATAGAATCATGGCAGTGAGGTGGAGAGGTAGAATACAAAGATCGGTCTGTTTGCTGTTAACTATCAGGGATCCTCTGCACCCAGAGGATTAAGAAAGGACTCCCCATACCCTGAAATTTATGTCCTCCACTGCCCTTAATATAAATCTCCCACAGTTAAAAGAAAAAAAAGAAAGAAAGAAATTGCATTGTCATGTAAACAATAGTGGTATCCTTCTTGGAGAAAATAATGGAAGAAAATTAATGTAGCATTAGATTAAGCTCTATTAGTATAATTATACAATGGCTGTCCTAAAGAGATATGTCACGCAGACGATCTTTATTGTCACAAAGGACAATCTACACAAAAGAACAAAGGAAATAATTTTAATAAAACATTTTGCCCTGAGCAAGAAATGTGCTTCATGTATCATACATGAGAAAGGATAGTTTGATATAAAATGGAACTGTGACCTTGCCTATAAGAGTCCTCATTACTTAATGCCACTGAAAGTAAATTAATGGACTCCCAAAAGGTGTAAAATTCATTCTGCTTTGTGGCAATTGTCTGCTGACAGAGGAGTTTAAGAGGGATATTTTCATGTGATTATTTAAACAAAGAGCTTCAAGGAATTCTCAGCAACCTTTCAAGTTTCACCTAAGGGCATTATAAAAGGACTCATCTGAGAGGGAAGACCCACCTTTGAAAGAGTTTATTAACAAGAGAAGATGGGTTCATATGCCACCTGCAAATTCAACAATTTGTGCTTTCAAATATAGCTAGAGCTATTTTATTTTAGATTTCTCTAATCAAATTCAACATTTGTTTAAAAAAAAAAAAGCTGAGCTGTGAGCTGGCAACCCAGGAAGTGAATTGATTCCTTTAAAGTTTTGATCTGTACTTCATCAAGTCTGAACACCTTGTGTGACATTAAAGACCTTTATTATATATGTCTCCTTATCTTGTTTCCTGTCAGTCAAAACCACACACTCATATAGCTGCCTATCTTATCTTTACAAGCCACTTTACAGTTTATAAATTATAAATGTAAAGCTGCCATTACATCTCATTAGATGTTCTCAATGACCTTGAGGTTAGGCAGAACAAATATTGGTATTATCATTTGACTATGAGCAATTTTAGCTTCAAAGTATCTAAATGACTTGCTTAGTATCAGGAACTTAATCTGATTGCTAGCAATAGAGCAGCAAACCAGACAGGCAAAGTTCTTGCCCTCAGGGAGTTTGGCTTCTAGAGTGAGAGTACATATAAATAAATACATAAATATGTAATATAATGTCAGAAGAATAATAAATAGCAAGACTGTGACCACATGAGTCATCTGTCTCAGATCTGAGCTGTCCTGGCACAATTTCTAGTATTGACTCCAGCTAATCCCACTGCCCAGGGGGCAGCTGCGTAGACCTCTACATTTTAGCCCTACTTGTCTATTCAACGTCAATGTTCATGTGTCATCAGGGAGCTGTAGACCAGGGAAGTAGATGTCACTGTTCCAGAAGGATTACTTAAAATGTGGCTTGTGGACACTAAGAATGGTAATTACGAGGCACCGGCATGGTTCACTGAGAACAAGTCAGACAAGCCAGATCCACAGTACTTGCATTTGCAACAAGGTCATGGAAGGGGTAAGTGGAGATGAAACTAGAGACATACTGTGTCTGCATTGTAAGACCCCCACCAAAGTCTTACAGGAATTTTTCTTAGGAATCAGGTTGACCATAAACATGTAAATGAAAATTTCATGGAGACCTTTAGTGAAATAAACATGTAAATGAAACATTTTTGCAGAGAAATGTGGCCTGCATGGCAATATAGTTAGGTGGATTTAAAATTAGCTAAGTAAACCTACCTAAAAGTCATGGTCCTTTGCTCAACTCACAGGAGGGCTGCACAAGAGAAGGCTTCACTCCTTGATCATAGTCAGTATTCTCAGTAATTATTTAAATGAGAATGTCAACATAAATCACATGAAAAAAGGCTGCCAGGGAAAGCTTATGTATCAATACATGTTGAAATAGTGTATTCTTTCATAATGTAATAATAATCAGAATCTTATTTCACTGCTAAGTGGAGACTGTCACTCAGTTCCAAAACATGTTCCAAAACACCAGGAGGAAGGTACTGTGAGGAATGCTGAGGCAAGGCATAACCCCTGCCCTCCTGTGAGCACCCACTGCTGTCCACTGCTATCCCCACTACCACCCTGTCATGGGCTGAACTGTGTCCTCCCCAAAATTTATATGCTGAAGTTCTAACCCCCAGTACCTCAGAATGTGACTGTATTTGAAAACAGGATCTTTAAAGAGATAATTACACTAAAATAAGGTCATTTGGGTGGGCCCTAATCCAATCTGACTGGCATCCCTGTAATATGAGGAAATTAGGGCACAGACACACACAGAGGGAAGATGTGAAGACACTTAGAAGATGACTATCTACAAGACAAGGAGAGAGACCTTAAAAGAAAAAACCCTGCCAACACCTTGATTTCAGGCTTCTAGCTTCCAGAATTGTAAGAAAGTAAAGTTCTCATAATTGTTTAAGCCACCCCATCTGTGGTACTTCATTATGGCAGCTCTGGAAAACTAGATACAAACCTCTGTCAGAACCTCTACCATTCCAGGCCTCTGCCCCCAAAGCCTCACTCCTGAATATCAACTTTCCTGCCCAAACTTCCGTTCCTCTCCCTTCCCCAGTGTTTCTGCTCCCCCAGGCTGACAGAGCAGTAGCCTCCTGGGAAATAATTACTGTGAGGATTATCAAGAAAGAAGGGTCCTCTTTTGCCCCTGGGAGCTTTTAAGGAAGCAAAGAATATATCTGCTTTCGTATAAAATCAGTATTACACAATATTACAATATTAGTCATGCTGGGGTCAGCTGACTTATAAACCACCATAACATAACCCATTTAGAAAACAAAGGTCTTCCTTTGAATTTGCAAACGCAGTTGTCTATTCGTTCACTCAATGTGTATTTACTAAGCCCTTGCTCTGCACCAAGCCCTCTGCTAGTCCTTTTCACATTTATCGTGTCACAGAAGGAAGTGTGAGGGCATGTCAAGAGGAAATGGGAAGTTGTTGTTCAGAGGGTCAAAGGCACATAAGAGTCCACAGCGTCTTCAAAGAAGAGAAAGACGTTTGCCACAGCTGGAGTAAAATGTGTATTGGATACAGGAGCAGGAGATGAAGTCTAGAGATAGATAGGGGTGGTGTATAAGAGTTTTTTCTGCCACACTAAGGGGTTTTGGAGCCCATTCTGCGCATGATGGAGAATCAATAGACGTTTTTAAAGGAACACAAAATGTGATTATCTTTAAAATTATAACCCTGGAAGAAGTGAGGTGAGATGGGGGTAGGGAAGGAGAAGTGTCAGGGGGCTAAGTTCACAAGTTCTTTAGAGACCTGAAATAATGAATCTCATTACTATGAGGTCCTAAAGTTATGAATCTGTGCATTGATCTAATAGAATTGTTCAAGTGTGTGCACATGAACCACAACTCCTACATACATATGTGTGGACATTTTGCATACTTATGAGCTGACCCAAACTTAATTCATCAGCACTAAAAATAAAGCTATTATTGCTTTTAGTAACTAACTGCAATTGTCCATGCCTTCTATTCTTCAATAGCAAGTGATTATAACATTAAACAGTTTATATATTATGTGATTTTTTCAATGCTTAAGACTTTATAAAATGGCACATTTCCATTACCAAATCACAGGGGCAGAAGGTTCATTTTTCCTTAGTAATGAAGCTCTCCTCTCAAGAGGCCCAATTCATAAAAAGACATTTACATAGCTTAGTGGGTTTTTTCTCTTTCTCCTGCTTTTTATGTGAGGAAAGGAGGAATAGGGGAGGAATCTAAATCAAATAGAAAATTAAAGCCAAGGCAAAAATAAAATGAAAATCCTTAATGACTGGTGTAGTGAATTGGGTGGGTGGTGTCGTAGGAAAAAAGGAAATCACACAGGCTTGTAGGAAAAACCTCTTTCAAACAAAAAAGGAAAATGGATGGGCACGTGACCCACAGGGGACTTCAGACTGCTTCTTATTTTATAAAGCAGCTGCCACCTTTTGTTGCGCTCCTAAAATAGCTGCATGTTGTTAACAGAAGACAACAGATAAGGGAAGTGTATCATGGCAGCTTTCCTCAATGAAAATAATTAACCTTCAACAAAGAAAAAAGAGAGGAGAGGAGGGAAGGAGGGGGAAGAGCGTGGAGGTTGTGAAGGTAATAACAAAGAACATTAAAAGAGGAATCCTAGTTCAAGCCAGGGATGTCATGGGCGACTGCAGTGACCATGTGGGGTGGAGTTTAGTCATGGGGACAGTATTGTAATTCAACAAATGTAGCTGAGCCCTCACTGTGTGCAAAATTCTACACGATTCAGAGATGAATGAGAGGCAATTCCTGCCTTCCAGGGTCTCATCATTGAGGACGAGTGATTATGCAAGAATATTAACACCTATAATACAAGACAGGATATGAGATACATTATGAGACATAAAATCATAGGTCTCTGGGAGTCAGCGGTAAAAAAAGAAACACTTGGATGATTTGGAAAAGCATCATGGAAGGGGTCATGCATGAGTCCTTTCCTACTTAGAGGATGAGTAAGATTTTAATACAGAAGACGAAGGGGATGAGCAGTAGAGGGAGGCAATATCCCAAGCAGAGGGTAAAGGATGAAGAGGCAGCAAACCACAGAGATAAGGGCAAGAAAGCAGTACAGCCAAGAAAAGTTTTATTTATAGGTGGCCAGAGTAGATTTTTGCTGATTTTTTAGATTAGAAAAAAAAAAATTGTTAATTTGAGGAAGAATGAAGCTAGCTTTCCCACTGGAAAGTTAAGTTATGAAATGGGCATCCACCCTCCTCCATCCCCACACACGGAGCCAGAAGCATCACTATTGCCAATACACACTAATCTGGCAAAGAAAAAGAAAATAAATCTCCAAGAGATTCTCAAAGCAGCCTTTAAACTCCTCCCTCCCCTTGGAATTCTCAAGGGCACAGTAATTCTCTGTTGGTGGGGAAAAGGGCTGTGCTGTGCACGGTAGGATGTCTAACAGCACCCCTGGGCTCTACACACTGCATATCAACACTAGTGGTGACAGTCAAAGAACTTCCAGAAGGGAGAGGGGACTAAAGAAATGAGTGACATTAAATAAAATAAAGGAAAATTTTTAAACTAGAAGATTCCTTAGAGGTATAATGATAACAACAACAACTAACATTTTTAGTGGTACATGCCAGTGTTCTAAAGTCTTTATTGTATTGATGTTAGGTGGATTTAAAATTAGCTGAATAAACCTACCGAGATTGTGGCCCATTGTTCAACTCATGGGAGGGATATACAAAAAGGTCTCAAACCTTATAAAGTAAATAAAATTATTATCCCCATTTTACAGGTGATGAAATTGAGAACCAATGCCATATAGTTCTTAAGTTTTAAATCCAAGATTTGAACCAGATCATCTGACTTCTAGCCAAAAAGTTTAATCTCTCTACTGTATTGCTTCCACTGTAAAGTAGCTAATTTGCTGATCCTGTTAAGTAGGAAGCTGAGGCTTGGGGAGGTGATGTGATTAGCCAAAGGTCACCCACTTGGTGGTAACTGCTCTGTGGCTAAAATCTAGGTCTTCTGACTCATTCTTCCTGAAAGAGTGCTCAAGGTGCTCAAGGAATGTGCACAAAGGAGATTGCTTCCTTGTCCTGGGAGACCTGCGTGTAGGAGAGGTTGGAGAGAGTATAACAGGTAATAATGGAATAGAAAGCATTTTCAGATTCAATCTGATGCCCATATTAAAAGAATTGACTCCTGGAAGTGCACACACACACACACACACACACACACACACACATGCAAACAAACAGCCTACAAGGAAACAGAGCACATGGCTGATGTTTGTTTGAACCTGTAGAGATCTAAAGAGATCTAGCAGAGTCAAAATGCCCGTATTGTTTCTCAAAAACATTTAAGCCTACTGAAAGAAAACTCTGTGATTAAAGTTTCCAATTCAGAGTAACCCCACTAAAATTCCAATCTAAAATATAAGAAGCATTTTCAGTTGCTTTGAGGGTTGACATAGATGTTATGACTCTCCCTTAATTGTGCAACCTTGTGGCATTTAGAAAGAGAAAGAGGGTCTGATTATACCACCACTGCCCAACCTCTAGAGAGGCGAGCTGCCCACACCTGACAGGTGCTCCCATCTGCTAGGCAGAGAAAATGAATGGTCCAGACTCATCATCTCAGCCCTCAGTGTCTCAGAGCAGCAAGCTCTGAGCTTAGGGAGAAAATACAGAATACAGACTGAAAGTGAAATTGATGACCCACAGCACAGTTTTCTGCTCAATCAAAAAATGCAGGGCTTAACGAGGAGCAGAAAAAGGCTACACTGCATGAGAAACTGTATGTTTTAGTCCACTTCACCCTGTTCTGTGTCTGTCCTTGTTTCCCTGAAAACCAAGAGCCTAGGAACAGTTATGTGTACCTTTGTGAAACAGTAGCTTCTGTGCTTATAAATGAGCATTTATCATATCTGCGTGCTCTGGTTTACTCAACATGTGAGATAATAATGTAATCACTGACAACACAGAGGCAGGAACCGGCAACACGACTTCAACTCACTGGATAGCTATGGAGACAGAGACACTGCATTTCATGAGCCACATGTTCAAAGGAGCACACACTTTTGGCCAAGAGATCTCATGAAGTCTGTTCTACTAACAAAAAACAGAATCATTCTTTTATCATCTCTCAATGTGCATGTTACTGGGTCACTGGGGACCAGAGTCAGCCTGCTCCCAATACCCTTTTTCTCTGAAGGACTGTCGCACAGTGCTAGGTGATGTGGAATTGTGTCACTCAGGAAATATCCCAAACATAAAGTTTTATTGCTTTCATGCATCAGTAGTTAAAATTTACTAAGAATTATCTACACACCAGGACTATACTGAGCACTTTACATGTAAAGCCTTACCTTATTAACTCTTTTCCACATCCCTATAAAGAAGTGTTATTGCTATCCCCATTTTACAGGTGAGGAAATGGGTTTAAGTGTCTCTTCCAGGGATATACAGCCAATAAGAGGCAACTGGGATTAGAACACAGCTGTGTCAGACTTTAGAATCAGTGTTCTTAACCACTCTATGCTGCACATAACAAATAGCTATTGAGCACCTATACAGCCACTGTGCCGGCCTCTGAGGCTACTGTGAATACTGATATTGTCTTTGTCCTTAAAGAGGTTGTAGTTGGGTTAGAGAAACAGATAAGTAAAATAATGACTGCAGTGTAACTGCTAGCCTCGATGAACACAGAGGTTACTTATCCAAGTGTAGAGGAGAGGCACCTGACATGCACATGTGCTAACACTGGTGGCATGATTTCATATACCCATAATAACATACCATAGTGAACATTTGATTTCTACATGCTGAGGAAGCTGATAGTGTACTCTAAACTACTGTTTTCCATATCTTCACTTATGTTTGGAGAATTCTTTAAATTCTTAGCAATATTCACATTGATGAGTGTCCCAAAACCCTGCCCTTTCAGTTTCTGAAACTCCTCTCCTTCAAGGATGTCCACCTTCCTATCTCAGCCACTCACTCCCAGGGTCACACTCCCCGGCAAGTCCTTACCAAAATCTGCAACCCATAATCTAAATTTGAAGCATCCCACTGTCTGACCACCACCTCCTGTCTCTTTAGCTCATTTCCTCTGGTACCTTGCCAAAAGCCATTGGTGGCACCGAGATCTACAATCCATTGGTCATACTGACCTTTCATTGCTTCTTGCCTCCTTCCTGTCCTTATTTCCCCTTCTCTCTTAACCAACTTAAAGTCCACAACCCATTATTTTTCATCATTCCCTTGCATGCATCCTCAATCCCCCTGCCCTCTCATACTTCATCAGACTTAGCAAAATCTCAAGCCTGGTTAAAGTCAGCTCTCCACTTATTCTGCACTTCTACACATGCCATTGAAAATAGTTGGATACAAACACACAACAGTGGAAAATTGTCTCACTTTGTATTCACGACCAAAAACCTCAAGTGGGTCTAAGGGCAAGCATATTAGGTTTCCCTAGCCTATTGCCAAGTATAATATTCTTCTATTTCATATTTTATTATTTCTCATATCTCCAGCCACTACTCCTGCATCTTCACTCTCAGCTCATGATCTTAATTCCTACTTCAATAAAAAACAGAAGCAACAATAAAAGAACTCCTTCAAGCTCCCACCATCACACTGACTCAGCATCTGTGTTCCTAAGTCTGGATTTCCCTCCTCTTATTACAGATGAACTGTCTGATCTCCTATGGGCAGCCAAACCCTTCAGCTGTGCACTAGATTCCATGCCCACCCGAAGTAGTGCTCAAACACCGCATCATTAAATTTTTCTTCTCCACAGAATCTTTACCTAATCAGCCTAAAGGCAAGCTACTGTTCTGCCATCCTTCAAGAATCCTTCCTTGAGTCCACCTCCCTACAGGAACTGCCTTACTTTTCTGCCTTTCTTTACCATAAAGTTCTTTTTAACATCTGCCTGTATTCACCCTCTCCAGTTCTTCTCTTTCTTTTCTTTTTTAAATTCACTTCCATTAGACTTTTGCCCACATAACTCCACCAACTGTTTTCATCAAGTTTACAAAACCTCTATTTGTTAGATCAAAACATCAGTGCTCAGGCCTCACTTTATTTCCATTTGAGAAGCATTTGACACGGTTGATCTCATCCCTCCCTCCTCCTTTCTTCACCTGGTTCAGAACATCATGCTCTTCTGGTGTTCTTTTTCTCAGTATCCTTTGTTTATTCCTCATCTCTCCTACCTCTACTTTTCTCTTTCAACACTCACTCCCTGGGTGACTTAACCTAATGCCATGGTTTTAAATAACTCTTAGAAACTCACAACTCCTTATATTTCTACCCCAGGCTCCAGACCCATAGATCCAGCTGCCTACTTCACACCTCCACTTGGGTATCTAGCATATATCTTAAACTTAACATTTTGAGTTGAATGCCTGATTTTCCTCCAAACCGATATCACCCACACTCATTCCTTCTCAATTAGCGGTAAATTCTCAGTTTCTCAAGTCAAAAGCTTAGGAGAGCTCCTTGACTCCTCTTTCTCATTTCCTACACCTAATCCATCACGAAGTCTGATTGACCTTACCTTCAAAACAGAGCCAAAGGGCTTCCCTGGTGGCGCAGAGAGTCCGCCTGCCGATGCAGGCAGGGGACATGGGTTCGTGCCCCGGTCCGGGAGGACCCCACAGGCCGCGGAGCGGCTGCACCCGTGAGCCATGGCCGCTGAGCCTGCGCATCCGGAGCCTGTGCTCCGCAACGGGAGAGGCCACACAGTGAGAGGTCCGCGCACCGCAAAAAAAAAAAAAAAAAAACAGAGGCAAAATCTGACACCACTATTTCCACCACACTAATCCAAACTTCCTTTATCTCTCACCTCAATTATTGCAGGTCTTCCTGCTTCTACCTTCTCCTGCTATAGTCTATTCCCAACAGAGCATTCGTAATGACCCTGTTAAAGGGCAAGGCAGCTCATGACACTACTCTTCTCAAAACACACCTCTCTCAGAATAGACGCCAAAGTCTTCACGATGGCCTTCCAGACCCTTCACAATCTGGCCATCACAACCTGACCTCATCTACTGCTCTCTCCTTGCTCAGTCCAGTTCAACCACAAGGACCTCCCTACTATTCCTAGAGCAGGGTGGGCATGCTCCTGCCTCAGGTCCTCTTTTACCTACTGCTCTCCTTGCCTAGAAAGCTCTTCTCCCAGAATTCCACATGGCTCACTCCCAAATTCCCAGCGAGGCTTTCTGACCACCATAATTATACCTGCAACTCCTGCACTTCCTATCCTCCTTTCCTACCTAACGTTTCCCTAGAACATTCATTATCTTCAACTATAATACATAACTTATGTATTTCCTTTAATAATTGTTACAAAAGAAGGGAAGCTCCAGGAGAGCAGAGATGTGTATTGTTTTGAGTCCTCGGCACCACAGGTCTGGCATATAATAGATATTCAGCAAATATATTTTAAATATGTTGAATGAAGGATAATATAATTTTAAAATATGATTTGGATTTAATTTTAATTCACTCACCAGCATGTCCTATTATAAAAGCTATTTGTATTTAAAAACCTAGTGAGCCTTTTAATAAGCGTTGGTGAAAAGCCTGGTGTATTTAAATTACTGAGTACTAAACACCAGCCAAGACTCCTAGAACCTTTTAAGGTTTAAAATAATGGAGTTATTCCTCTAAGTTTAATTGAGCTAGGTATCAGCTACCATGTCTCTGAGGGCAATCTAAGGAGACCAAGGTGAAGTCAAGTTTAGAAGGATGAATGGCCAGTTTCCCATCGGGATTGATTTCTGTAGATGTCAGGACTGCTTGGGGTAGAGTCAGGGGTAGAGTCAGGACAAAACTTGAGCAAGGGCAAGCATGGGTAAGTAAAGACTGCAAGTTAGCACTGGTGCACTTTTTCCTTAGGTGTTTAAAAAAAAGTGTCTGCTTTGATTAAAAAAAAAAGTGTCTGCTTTGATAAATATAGGAAATCTTTGATCAATGTTTACACATTTTCTTGAAAAAGCATATCTAAAAGTGGGACTATCTGCTCTGCTCTAGACCATTTCTGGGGACAAGAGAACAGTCTCAGTTTTAGGCATGCCACAAATAGTAGAGGCCAGAGTATAAACTAGAGAGTCCACAGCATCATTACGAAACAAGGACTAATACTGAAACTTTTAGGTCAAGTGGCTAGAGGAGTTTCTGGCCTCCTGTCAGGCAGGTAGCAGCATGCTGGTTCTCAGGAGCCTCTCGATGTGGAATAACCATAATAATCACAATATCAACCATTTATTAACACATATTATGTGTCAGGTCCATTAAGTACTTTATTATCTCATAAATGTTCAAAACACTTATATATTATTCCCATTCTAAAGATGAGAATACTGAGGCTTGGAGAGGATAAGCTGCTGCCTAAACTCACCAACTAATATGAGATGAGATCAGTATCCAAACTCAAGTCTCTGATTGTAGGTCAATATGAATGCTCCTATACTACGCTGAAAAGTGGGTTTAGAGAAAGCACTCAGGTCTGTGGGGGGGAGAAGTTTAGGGGACGCAGGCTGGCGTCGTGGCAGGGCTCAGGTCCCAGTAAGGAACTGGAGGTCACCCAGAGCACAAGTCCACCCTGAGAGCTTGAACACAATCAGTGATTCCAGTGACAAGACTAGTTGGGTGAGCACCAATGACCAGGGCTGCAGGCCAATTTTTGGCAGACAGAAAGGGGGCCAGACCATGGAGACACAGTTATACACAAAGATGGATAATGCAGGCGGGGACCTACAGGAGGGCTCCTTCATTGCCCTCCTCTCTCCCTAATACCCAAATTCTGCCTTCATATCTTCCTCACCATCTGTTTTCCTCCTCCAGTCTCCACCACTGTCTCCAAGCTCACCTCATTGCCTCTGCAAAGACAGGGTCCTGGGATATTGGGTTTGACTGTACCACCTCTCTCCTCCTTAGGAGACCTCTCAGCCTCCCGTGATTTCATCAAATATTCTACCCTAAGCTCCAAGTTTTCCATTAGCACCCAGGTAACAATAACCCGCAAAGAGGCAGAACATAACCCACTTGGGGGTACAGTAACCTCTCACAGCAGATGCCCTTAAGGCAGTCCCTGAGGCCTGATATACAAATCTGAGGTAGCAGAGTCAATATGCTGATACTCTAAGCCATTTTCTCATGTTTTGCCTGACACCCACTTATTCCTGACCGTTCCATGCCAGGGAAAGATAATACCTCCCATTTGTTTAGCATTTTACAGGTTACAAAACACTTTCAGCTGCATTACCTCACTAAATCCTCCCAAGAGTATTAGAGGCATTACTGCCCATGTCAGATGAAGAGATGGAGATTCAGAAAAGGCAAGTGGTGTTCCCTGGTCAACCTCAGGCAGCAGTAAGAGCCCAGAGCCAACTGCCCCCTTCACTGCAGCCAAGAGAATGGCTCAACCTGTCAGAGAGGAAAAGGCTTCTTAGGCCTAATTTTCATTTCCTCATGACATAACTGTTGCTCCCATTAGTATAAGGAAAACCAAATGAAACAAGAACTCTGGGAGTGAGAAATCAAACTCTCCCAGGCTGACATTAATTCACAATCCTTGGCTCAGGGATTTCTCTCTGTCCTCCATTTGTGTGTAGTAGGTTTTTTTTGATTTTTTTTTGGTTTGTTTGTTTGTTTGTTTTTGCGGTACACAGGCCTCTCACTGTTGTGGCCTCTCCCATTGCGGAGCGCAGGCTCCGGACGCGCAGGCTCAGTGGCCATGCCTCATGGGCCCAGCCGCTCCGCGGCATGTGGGATCTTCCCGGACGGGGCACGAACCTGTGTTCCCTGCATCGGCAGGCGGACTCTCAACCACTGCGCCACCAGGGAAGCCCTGTTTTCTTTTTTTTAACATCTTTATTGGAGTATAATTGCTCTACAATGTTTGTAGTAGTTTTATAAATGACGTTGCTTTCCTTGGGTAAAACACTGGAGGTCATAAGAAGAAGATTTCTATGAAGGACGACTTTAAACTCTGAACAACAAAAGAAATCACAAGAGTGAGGAGAATGAGAAGGACGAGACACAAGAAGGCCGGCGGAGGCGGTCACACACAGAAAGCCTGGACCTGCAGCGGAGCTGGGTCAGGACTTGGCCCTCTCTCTTCTCGGGAAGCAATCTGTGTTGGCCCAAATGAAGCACCACCATCCCCGCTTCCCCCAAGCCCCTGGCCCCACTTGCTTTGTCTTCCTACCGACAGCTCCGAGCTGCATTTCCCAGCTTTCTCCCGACACTCCTGATCTGTAGTCTATACCCCATGTAGAGAAAACCTGAATTTATCAGAAATTAGCCAAAAAGGCATAGAAAGAGGGAGAAGGTAGAAAAAAAAAAAAAAGAGGAAAACCTGGCCATATTACTTAAGAAAACCAAAATAGAACTTCTTTTTGTTTGTCTCACAGCCTGATGGGAATGGCTGATCAAAATGGGGTTGCCTTGGGAAATATTTTGAGTAGGCTGATCACCTCATTCCTGACATGGGCCCACAACATGCAGTCACCAGTACATGAAAATGCGAAAGACCTCCCCAAGTGGGATTCTTCTGTCTGTATCAGAAAGAGAAAGGACAGAAAGATATGCAAATTTTGTTGTATTTTATGTGTAGTCACTCAAGTGGGGGAGTGGGGAAGGAGAGGAGACCAACATGTCCTGGAATAACATGGGAACATGTAGCACCCTGTTACCCCAGGCTTCCCTCAGTCACCGGCATGACTGTGACTTTCCCATCACCTTACAGGGCTCAGTTTAAATAGGACCTATATACCTTTCCTGACCCCCTTTCTAAAATAGATCCTTCCATCATTCCCTACACAGCACCCTATTTACACCTTTCTTAACACTTAACAATAAGCTGTAATTGTTTTGTTCACATATCAATGTGTCTGTTTGTTGGCTTGCTCCCCAAAAATATGCAAGCTACATTAGCATGTTTACTTTCACTACTAATGTGAGGTATTATTAAGTAAGGGCTCATTTTATATCAATGGAATGAATGAATGAGTATTAAACTCTCTAGCACAGTGCCTGATTTTCAGTAGATATTCCATAAACCCAAGTTTCCCTCTCAGAGCCTACAGTCTATTTGGGTGCATGGACACAGGGAAATATAATTCTACACAAGACAGACTGAGTAGCATGCTAATTTAGATACCAAAAAAAAAAGAGCGGGTGGTGAAGATTATATTCAAGGAGGTCTCAGGGACTGGCAGGAGAGGCCACAAGCACATTTCAGGATCTCTGGAAACAGAGGGAAGTCATACCAAAGTTCATGCCCACCTGCTCTGCCCCATTTGACCTTTGAGGTTGACAGTTAAAATAGAGATGACCAGAAATCAAAACAAACGGACCAACAAGTACCTACAAAAATGTTAAGATTTGGGGGCTTCCCTGGTGGCGCAGTGGTTGGGGGTCCGCCTGCCGATGCAGGGGACGCGGGTTCGTGCCCCGGTCCGGGAGGATCCCACATGCCGCGGAGCGGCTGGGCCCGTGAGCCATGGCCGCTAAGGCTGCGTGTCCGGAGCCTGTGCTCCGCAATGGGAGAGGCCGCGACAGTGAGAGGCCCACGTACCGCAGGGGAAAAAAAAAAAAAAGTTAAGATTTGAAAACTCCTTAGCATAGTAAATCCTAGGCTGTGCTCTCACCATTCCAGGGCTCCCACCATTTTATTTTGGTTTATATTTCCCTCATTTCTTTCCAAAAAGGAATTAAGGCAAGGTGGCTTAAAATGCCCCCACTCACAAGATGCTCTGTCCTTAGAAATGTCATCTAAAGATATATTTCAGGTCTTTTCCCCCAAGTGGCTGGAGGAGAGCATAGAGTCTGCCCCTGGCACGCATCAGTGGGGAAGGATAGATAGGATCCACTCCAGGCTGCAGGAGACCCCAAGGAGCCCTGAAGCATCCCCTGCACGCAAATTAGCAACTGTTGTTTCTGCTTCCCACTCCCTCTTCTTCCGAAGTGAGACTGTGCACCTTCCCTAATCCCAATAAAGTTGAGGCAAAGCCTGTGGAAAGAGATAAGGTTAGAGGAAGCTGGAGATGGCAGAAGGGCTGTGCCTTTTTAAAATCTGACTCTACCAGTGCCTGCCTAGTGAGGCCCCAGAGATCTCTTTAAGGCCTGTCTGACTAGAAGCACACTTATTCCAGAACGGCCCATGTCTTCCAGCTGTGTTGACAGCTTCTACACATCCCAGCTGGGCTGTCCGGAGGCTGGCTGTCACTCACTTGGGCTATTCTTTATCCAAACCGTTTTTTATTTTTGGAAGAGTTTTGTTTTGTTTTCTTTTATTTATCATTTGGGGAGTTGAAAAGGCAGGAAAACAGAAACACAACTAAAACACTTTATCTTACAGTTTACTGAAAAAAGAAATATTAGAAACCAGTTCTAATACCAGTAATATTTTATTCCTTTTGGCTCTTGAAGCTACTGAGTTTGTTTCTCTGCTACCTTCCACCAGAGCTCTCTGCTGGCATTTATACATATCCAGTCTAGGCATCCAAAATTCTCCCAGTTTTGCTCACTTCTCATTTAACTTCCTCATCAGTGACTCATTCTCTAATTCTCACCTTTCCATTCTCTCACCAAAAAAAGTGGCTCAAGGAAGAAAGAAATAATAGACTGGGAGTCTAAAAACTTTGTTGACTATCTCTTGGGAAGGGGCCTCAGATGCCTTCAACAGGTGCCCTAAAGAACACTTGAAGTGTCTGAATGACTGTCACTGAAGGATTTTTAGGCTGCCTGTGTGCTCCTGGGGATAGGATTGAGCCAATCAGTAGAAGCTCCTCGAAGCAGATTTGGGCTATTCTAACAGCCAGCTGCCTCATAAGACAACACTTGTCCCAAAGATGGTCAAGAGCTTGCTATAGCAGTGGTTCCTGAGTTTTGATGCCTATTGAAATCTCTAGGAAGTTTTAAAAAATATACAGATGCCTACTGTGATACCCTACTTCAGACACAGAGTAAGATTCTGGGAGTTGGAGGCAAGAACTCAGAACCTTGTGTGAGAGAGAACACAGATTTAAGGCCATCCTCTCTCACTTACTAGAGTTAACCAAAACTCAGAGCTTTGGTGGTTTTATTAGTAAAATGAAGCTAGCCATACCAACTTTACAGAGTTGCTGTAAGAGGCAGTAATGAGTTACATGTGCTCAATGAAATAGCTGACTCAGTTGATGGAATTCACATTCAGATGCTACTGGGAATGAGTCAGAAGCCTGACAACATCTGTAGACTTAACAAAGGTCCCCAAAAAACAACGGTCCTATATTTGTCTAACCCCATCACAGCTAAGGAATGGATTTTCAAGTCAGGTACAGTACTTTACAATTAATAAGGCATATTCATACACGTGGTCTCATTTGGATTTTGGTCCTTACAACAGCCGTGAAAGGTGGGAAAGATAATATTATGCTAACTTTACACAGGCAAGAAAACTGAACATTTAGAAGAGCTAAGTAACTTTTACAAGGTCACACCACTAGTCATCCAGAGATCTAGGGTGAGAAAGAACTTACACCTCCTAACTCCTGTTCATGTGCCTTTATCTCCATTACCCCAAGCTTTGTTAGCAGTCAATGGTTTCAGAGGCTTATTTCTTGTCTTCCTAAGTAAACAAGAAACTAGAAACTATATTTTATGATTCTTTTTGCCTCCCATCCTGCTGGACAGTGTTTTACATACAGTGGAAGCCCAATTAATATATGTTACTGGAATTAATTCACAGATTGGGTTTGGAAGAGAATAGTACTCTTCCATCAGGCTAACCCACAACTTGGGACTTGGGACTTTATCTCACCTCCCTCTATATCTCCAGGGCTCTTGATTCTAAGTTGGTTTAAATCTCTTCTTTTCTTAACCATTTACACTGTTCTCATCTCAAGGTCTGCTCATTTTTCTGCTGTAACATTTTCTAGGTGTCCCCCATCTCCAGAGTCGTGTCCCTAGAAGCTCTTACCATTCTTTTCCATCTCCCTGGTCAGGTAAAAGGACATGGAACAGATCTGAGTTTGAATCCCTAATCTTCTCTCATTAAGTTAATTTGGGGCAAATTACTTAGCTGTTTTAAACCTCAATTTTCTCATCTGTGAAATAATATGTACATACCAAGGTGGTTATGAAGATTAAGAAAGACAATGGACCAGTGTGCCTGATAAAAGTCAGTGCACAATAACTGTTATCAGTTATCTCTTCCTCTTTTCTGGTGACTTCTCCCTGGAAATTTTTCTAAGCTGTAAAAACCACAAACACACAATCCTCAAGTACAACTTTTATTTTATCACTTACCTAATCAGATCTTTCCTTCAGCATCTCCTAAGCAATATTCCCCTCAAGTTCAATCTTTAGAGCAACATTGTCCAATACAAATATAATTAATGCAGGCCACAAATGTGATATATATGTAATTTTGTATTGAAATATTTGTAAGTATATTTTCTAATAGCCACATTAAAGGAAAATAGAAACAGGTGTGATTAATTTTTATTATTTGTTTTATTTAACATAATATATCTAAAATACTATCATTTTAACATGTAATAATATGAAATTATTAATGAAATATTTTATATTATTTTTATACTAAGTATTCAAATGCAGGTGTGTATTTTACACTCACAGCACATCTCCATTCAAACTAGCCATATTTCAAGTGATTAATAGCCAAATGTGACTATTGGCTATCATATTGGACAGCATAGCCTAAATCTCAGTTTAACCTTCGCCCACCAACTGCTTCTCTTTGCTAATGACCCTGATTTCACAGTCTTATCAAATGTTCCTCAGACACTTATCAAAAACACTCATCTACTTGACATGATGCTATACATAGAAAATCCTAAAGAAAATCCTGAAGACACTGCCAGAAAACTACTGGAGCTCATCAATGGATTCGGTAAATGTGCTGGATACAAAATTAATACACAAAAATCTGTTTCATTTCTATACATAAACAAAAAATATCAGAAAGAGAAATTAAGGAAACAATCCCATTTACCATCACACTGAAAAGAATAAAATACCTAGGAATAAACCTACCAAAGGAAGCAAAAGACTTGTACTCCAAAAACTGTAAGATGCTGATGAAAGAAATTAAAGACAATACAAACAGATAGAAAGATATATTGTGTTCTTGAATTGGAAGAATCAATATTGTCAAAATGACTATACTACCCAAAGCAACCTACAGATTCAATGAAATCCCTATCAAATTACCAATGGCATTTTTCACAGAACTGGAACAAAAAAAATTTTAATTTGTATAGAAACACAAAAGACCCCAAATAGCCAAAGCAATCTTGAGAAAGAAGAATGGAGCTGGAGGAATCACACTCCCTGATTTCAGATTATGCTACAAAGCTACAGAAATCAAAACAGTATGGTACTGGCACAAAAACTGACATATAGATCAATGGAACAGGATAGAAAGCCCAGAGATAAACCCACGCACATATGGTCACCTTATCTTTGATAAAGGAGGCAAGAATATACAATGGAGGAAAGACAGTCTCTTCAATAAGTGGTGCTGGGAACTGGACAGCTACATGTGAAAGAATGAAATTAAAACATTCTCTAACACGGTATACAAAAATAAACTCAAAATGTATTAAAGAACTAAATGTAAGACTGGATATTATAAAACTCCTAGAGGAAAACATAGAACACTCTTTGATATAAATTGCAGCAATTATCTTTTGGGATCCTTCTCCTAAAGTAATGGAAATAAAAACCAAAATAAACAAATGAGACCTAATTAAACTTAAAAGCTTTTGCACAGCAAAGGAAACCATAAACAAAATGAAAAGACAACACACAGAATGGGAAAAAATATTTGCAAACGATGTGACCAACAAGGGATTAATTTTCAAAATATATAAACAGCTCATATAGTTTAATATCAAAACAAACAGACAGACAACCCAATCAAAAAATGGGCAGACGACCTAAACAGACATTTCTCCAAACAAGACATACAGATGACAAACAGGCAAATGAAAAGATCCTCAATATCACTAATAGAGAAATGGAAATCAAAACTACAATCAGGCATCACCTCACACGGATCAGAATGGCCTTCACTGCAAAGTCTATAAACGGGACTTCCCTTGTGGTCCAGTGACTAAGACTCCATGCTCCCAATGCAGGGGGCCCAGGTTCGATCCCTGGTCAGGGAACTAGATCCCACATGCCACAACTAAGAGTTTACATGCCACAACTAAGCTCACATGCAGCAACTAAGAGTTCACATGCCACAACTAACAGTTCACATGCCGCAGCTAAAGATCCCACATGCCACAACTAAAAGAACCCATGTGTCACAACAAAGATCGAAGATCCCACGTGCCACAGCTAAGACCCAGTGCAGCCAAATAAATAAATTTTTTAAGTCTATAAATAATAAATGTTGGAGAGAGTGTGGAGAAAAGGGAACCCTCCTACACTTTTGGTGGGAATGTAAATTGGTGCAGCCACTATGGAAAACAATATGGAGGTTCCTTAAAAAACTAAAAATAGAGCTACTGTATGATCCTGCAATCACATTCCTGGGCATATATCTGGAGAAAACTCTAATTCAAAAAGATACATGCACCCCAATGTTCATAGCAGCACTATTTACAATAGCCAAGACATGGAAGCAACCTAAATGTCCACCAAACAAATGGATAAAGAAGAGGTGGGATATATATACGTTGGAATATTAACTCAGCCATAGAAAAGAATGAAATAATGCCATTTGCAGCAACATGGATAGCTCTAGAGATTATCATATTAAGAGAAGTAAATCAGACAGAGAAGGACAAGTACTGTATTGTGTCACTTACATTTGGAATCTAAAAAATGAGACAAATGAACTTATTTACAGAATAGAGATAGACTCACAGATGTGGAGAGCAAACTTGTGGTTGCCAGGGGGGATAGCCGGGTGGGGGAACAGACAAATTAGGAGTTCAAGATTAACATATACACACTGCTATGTATAGGATAGGTGAGCAACAGAGACCTGCTGGTAGCACAGGAAACAGTAGTCAAAGTCTTGTAGTAACCTATAATGGAAAAGAATCTGAAAAAGAATATATATATATATATATATATATATACACACACACACACACACACACACACACACACACACACACACACACACACACACACACACCCATATATATTCATAACTGAATCACTTCGCTGTACACTTGAAACTAGCACAACACTGTAGATTAGCTATACTTTAATTTAAAAAACACTCATCTGCCACATTCTCCCTTTCTTACCTAAACAAATATATAAATCCTTCGCCCATCTGGAAGGCTCTTCGTCCTTCCACCCATACTTTTTCAGAACCTCGAATGCTGGACAGCTCCTCCAGGGATGCTGCCTCTGCCTAATTCCACCTGTGCATGAGGTCACAGACTGAGAAGAAAGGTCTGTTGATTACAAGGCAAAGTGATCTTGGTGATGAATAAGGGCTGTGAAGTGAGGCAGGCCTGTGTTTATGTCCACGCCTAGGCTCTGCCACTAACTGCCCTTGATGGATAGGAGCAGGGGTGGTGCTAAGACCAGTAGCTGTCAGTACTTTATATGCTCATGGGCCAAGCCACAAATAGCAATAATGATACTCTAGTTTAGCCCAAGAAACTCATACTTGAGAATGCTTCTTTCATAGACTCCATGGAGTGACTATTGTCTTGTGACATTGGGGCATAGGGCTATCACTACAATATTAGCTTGTAAGTGTTAGTACCATCAAAAAGTAGCCAGAGATCAAGGCGGCTGTTGCTCATCCTTGCCAAACCAGCCAGCCACATCAACACTGGTTCCCTTTTTAAATTAAGAAATTAATATTTATACTTTAGTCACCTTGTTTTTGCTAAACATCATCAAATTGCCTCATGGGGCTAATGGCATACAGGTGGGAAGATTTTTGGCAGGAAGTTATTAATTCCCAATCTGAGTAGTCTTTCATTTCCTCAATGTGAAGTTTATCAATAATTTCCCCATAACCTGGCAAGTGCTGCCTCTTCTAAACAGTATCAATTTGAAGAAATAAGCAATGATAGGTAGAAACCAAGAGAAGAAAACTTAGTTAAGCATTTAATAGTCCAGTCAATATTTTCTAAGTAATCTATCCTTTCCCTTTTTAGATTAGATATAAGTGCCACCCAAGTTGCAAATTCTGGTTAAAGTGGAAATTCACCCAGGCTTCTTGGAAAAGTACTGACTATCACAACCCCATGTTGTTTTGAAATTATTATTATATATTATTTAGAAACACCATTTTTAAAACCCATTACTTTTAACTGATTAATGATTAATCCATTCTTAATCATTTAATTATATGAGAGAGAAAGAGAGAGGTGTACAATTTTTAGTTTGCTCATCTTTAATTGAAAGAACTTTCTCAAAACACAAATTATCAGAGAGAAAAAGCCAGTTACCAGGGAGATTCCCTGATGAATCAGAGAGTAATATCTAGAAACACTACATCTGCTTAGTTCAGGAGACCTTATATTTAAAAGAGGAACAAATCATATCCCAACCAACTGTGGAGCATGAATTTCTACTAGGAAGAAGTACAGAGAGCTTTTATTTATTTTCTTAACCATGGAAGCATATTAGCAAGTGCTTCTTATGTGGAATCTGTGAACAGATTTGGATGCATGGGGAATATCTCTTGAGCATGTTTGATTTAGGAAAACAAATACCATCCAAGGACAAAGTGGCCCAGAGCAGGTGGCTCAGGATAATGCCAAAGAGCTCTGAATCTCCATCCAGGAATCTGCACAAGGATACTCTTAGAAATGGGAACTAAGGAAAACTCTACATCTTTGCCTGCAGCTGTGACATCTTCCAGAATAAAGGCAGTGACACTAAAAAAGGGTTGACTCCTGATTTTCCTCTGCATGATGAGAGTTAACTCCATGGTTAATTTGGAAAGTCAGATCAGATTTTTTGGTTTATGGTCTGATAAAAGGAAGATTAATGTTCATATCCAAAAGTTTCTTCATTGATTCTCATTATATTTCTGTAATAAGCCTCCGTGTGTTTGTGAGTCTGGAATTTCTACACAGCTGTGCAGTGGGAATCAAGTAGCTATTACTAAAGAAAGACTTTTGCAAAGATAACACAAAGGGCAAGGCAGTATCCAGTGGCATGCTGAAGTCTCCTGCTGTTTGTGGAAATTAGAATAATGCTTAGGAATCATATGAGTAAAACAATTAGAGGAGGAGGTACAAATAGTACTGCATAACAGGAAAGAAGTTTCAAAAACTGTGGAAGGAACCAGAGGTTTGTAAAATAAAGTCTCACTGCAGAACCTCAATTTTTATTATTTACTTTGATGACTGCTGTTTTTGTTCCTGAACAACCAACACAGAATACTAGGAAAATATTATGATTTTGAAAATTTCAGTACTCACATTAAATTATTTTTGTGTTATCTAAAAAATACCCTTAAAGGGAAAAATCCTTGGAAATAGAAGATTTCTATAAACTGCTTATTTTATAGACTTTCTTCCTAAAGGGGAAACTATAAATGGATATAATTGGAAGGAAAAATACCTTTGCCTGACAAAAATGCAATCTTCTTACTGAGACTTTCATGTCTATTATTACTAAGGTAACTCAATCAATTAAAGTTTGGGTAATATTCCTGAACTTATTAATAAAATATGAGAGGAGGCAAGGGTTTAAGTTAAGGGTGAGAAAAATTGGGAATCAAGAAGTAAGTGGGTTACAACAACTCTCTCCTTTGCTTTTTACATTACCTATAAGAATTCTCAGAGCTTAGCAGTTTTGAAATGATAAAGAAACTAATGAGATTCTGAGTACTCAGGTGAAAGACATTTTATAGGACAATAATTTGAGGTTTAGTGTTATGACATAAATTTTGCTACTTTATTTCTAGAATAAATAAAACTGATGGCAGCAGTTGTACCCTGAGTTTTAAAAATTCTAGGACATAATCATATTTTTCTGACAACTTTATGAAATTTGTCATCAAATCTTATTGATCTATGTCACCTCCGGCTTCAAATTAAGTGAGAACACAGTAAATAACATTACTTTAATGGGAAAAATAAATATGATGATGAATTTATAGTGGGAAGAACACATAGAAATAGAACTTGTGCAGCACAAAAACAATGTAAATGTGCTAACTGTAAGGCTGAAAATTCCCTTACAATGCTTTTTCATTTATAACTTGTTGTATTATGCCTCAAGAATACATATCTCGGGCTTCCCTGGTGGCGCTGTGGTTGAGAGTCCGCCTGCCGATGCAGGGGACGGGTTAGTGCCCCTGTCCGGGAAGATCCCACATGCCATGGAGCAGCTGGGCCCATGAGCCATGGCCGCTGGGCCTGCGCGTCTGAAGCCTGTGCTCCACAACGGGAGAAGCCACAACAGTCAGAGGCCCGTGTACCGCAAAAAAAAAAAAAAAAGAGTACATATCTCAGAGGCCTGTAATGGTATTATCCTAATTCCAGGGACAATAAGAAGAGGCAAAATAAGTTACCTAAAGATGGAATTTGGAAATGTTTCATTTTGCTTTTTTACTATTGAACTTGTAGATGAAATTTCATGTCTTTGTAAGATTTATCTCTTTATATTTGCATACTCTTTGATTCTTGTGGAAAGGACAAAAGAAAGTTGTTGAATGTGAGAAAAATAGAGTAAGATAAGTAAATATGGTGAACTCCCTTCATATTCTTATCAAAAAATGTGAATACTAATGTATATCAGCTTTGCTATCAGTGTGTGTTCTTATTTGAATAGCAAATATTTCAATAAGTCCTCCACATGTTAAAGAAAATACTCTATAAGAATTAAAAATATAAGAAACAGAGAAAAGGAACCTTAAACTCATCATCAGTTTTGGCTTAAGTCAAACAAAAGTATTCAGAGCATTATTGTGTATTATAAGGCTTTAAATGAAGTAACATTAAGAAAATCCTAAGAATATAAAGAAAATACTTTGTGGCATATTATAGTGTACATGTATATTGTTATAGTGAATCTGTGAAATTTTATCCTCCAAAATGGTAGTAAAAAATAAGTATAGATTGACCTGATAATGGTGAGCATCTTGGTAATCACAGATTTTTAAGAATATCATTTTTTTCTCATTTTATTGTGCTTTGAGTAGTGTCCAAGAAGATATGTTTTACCAGTAATAACATCTTGGCATTTATATAATACTTTAGAAGTTATAGAATGCAGTCAACCAAGTGATCTTATTTGATACCAAAACACCCTGGGAAATACTTATTTCCACCCTCCTTTGTCTGAAGAAAGAAACATAGACTGAATGGTTAAGCGTCTTTCCAAGGTCACTACCTAGTGAGTAGTGGGACTGCAACTTGAACTTGAGTCTTCTTGCTCCATTCATGTGCTCCTACCACTACTCTACAATATCTCCATTGAAAAGATGAAATATTACTATGGAGACCAAAATGAAGAGAGGATGCATCAGAGGCTCCAGCAGTGGTTGAACCATTAGCTGAAGTGTAGCTGGACCTCATAAAGCAAACACATATATTGAAAGAAGTTGAAAATATCTATTTATTCAAGTGTTTTCATTCTTTACTGCTTTCTTATAGGCTGTTACACTGTCATTTTTAAAGTATTAAACTTAGCTACCTGGGTGTCCATGAATAAATTTTGACAGACAATAGGGAAAGTCCCTATTGTAAGAGTGGTAAGTACATGCTACTTAAAATGTAGTGTGATTGGCATTTTGTGCACATTTAGATTATACAAATTTGAAATACTGTGACACAGAAAATATTAATGAAGTTACTTTACACACAAAATTGTATATAATAAAAATCTATATTTTAAAAATCCAGAACCACACAATTTCAAATTTAGCAAGCCAAGTGAATTATAAGCTTATTATGCTGTCACCAAATGGCATCAATAATTGATATACTTTGCCAGAATCATGTGAACCATATTGCTGTATGTATTAAAACTTAGGTAGATAATTCTGGTGACTATTTGGCTGTTATTTTAACATTCACTGTTATGATGATGTGCTTCTTTTTAATATACTATAACAATGTTTCTAATCATTAATCAAATCATGGTGTTAGTGCAAAAAACAAACCCCCAAGATAAATCACTTTGGAAGAAAGGTCAGATATGCTAAAACACTTTAAAGAAGGACAAACAAGTGCTAAGAAACAATAAACTGCTGATTAGGAGAGAGAGCTCTAATAAATAATAGATAATTCTACATCTAGATATATAAAAGCAGCTCTGAAGGAGGAGGAGGAGTGGGAGAGGATAAGGAAGAAGAGAAGGAAAATGCAGAGGACAAAGAAAAACAATATGGGAAGAAGACGAAAAGAAAAAGAAGAAAAGAAGGGAGAAGGAGGAGGAAGAAAGGAAGTAAGGGAGAAATGCCATAATGGTTGTAGATTTCTGTGCTCTGACAATGGGCTCTCCTTCTTTAAACTTATTAATTTGGGAAAATTAGCCTTGTATTATTCAAATCGTGTATTATGCAAAGTCTATAAGAACATGCCACTCATAAAATATGATTTCCCTTTATAAAATAATTCTCTCAGATTCAGCACTATGGATAGTTCACCCACAGAAAGATTTAATCCCATGTGATAGACTCGAGGACAGAATGAAACTTAAGGTCATCGGCGCCAACCAACTTTTGGGCAGTATGTGCAACCTCCTCTGAAACATACTCCAAAAGTGACCAAAGTGATCCGGAATCTAGAGGTCTATTGAAAGCCTTTGAATTTGCAAAGTACTTTCATTTGCATAAGCTCTTTTAATCTTCACAATTATTCTGCTCAGACATAATTACATTAATTTTACAATGAGAAAACTAAGGCCCAAAGAGTTCATATTGGTTGCTTGTGGATACAAAACTAGCTAGAAAAAGACCATGTTTTCTGACACCCAATTCAATACTTAGCTTCTATCAACTAAATAATTCCACTTCACTGTCTAAGACATTTATAAAATTTCTTTAAAATTCCATTTTATGCCTAAGCCTTAAGTAGTAGACAAATATTTTGGAAAGTATATGGATAAGCTCTCTTCCAGCTTACCATCCTCTAACCAGGATAGTTAATTAAATCACCTGACACTGAGAAGCAGTTTTCGGCCATACAGAGCTAGCCCAATGCCCTCCTTTCTCAAAAAGGAAACACAGTTCCAGAGAGGTGAAGAAATTTTTTTCTGTGTCATCACATGACTGTTTCCTTACAGAATGTAAGAATTCTAAATAGTCTTCCATACCTAATGTGACAGATTGAGGAAGACATCTAAGAAGATACTTCCATAAGAAGATACTTCCAGCTAATGGCACTCCAGATACAGAAATGAGATCTCATTTCTTTTTCCAACTCATTCTCAACCACAACATCCTCTTGATGAGTAGTGTTTAAAAGAAGAAACCCAAGAAATTGTTCAGGTTTTTAAAATACTCAAAGTCTTAAAGCCATAGAGGGTTTGCCTGGTTGAGTGAGAAACTGAGCCCCACTGAGCCGTATTATTAGGGCCAAAGGTTCTCCCTACAGGATTTTTCTGTGACAGCCAATCTAAGCTCACTTAATTAATGCTGTTTACATTCTAGATGGATTTTTTCAGAGCAAAAATAGATTTAGTCTGATGATTTTCTTTTAAATTCTAATAGCATTCACTTCTATATAAGTACCAGTGCTAAAAAAGTGTTAATCAAAGGATATGAACCTAGTCTGAGCCCATCACTGGCAAATCTCTGTTCATGGAAGCAGCTGGAGTTAGGGTGCACAAAGCACACATTCCTTCCTTGCTGAAAGTATCTAATTCCAGTGCCTGATATAAAGTGGGTGCTTAGTAATTTTTTTATTCTTGCTTACACAGTTTTATTCACAACTTTATTTATCTATCTATCTATCTATATATATATATATAGAGAGAGAGAGAGAGAGAGAGAGAGAGACAGACATAGTTATAGATATAGATTGGTAGGAATGGCTGGTAGGAATGGCCAGGAATTTGTAGACTAAAGGAAAAAAGGGAGTCAAAGAAGAAAGAAATGAAGATTATTTAGTTACTTAAACATATAGCCTTATCCCATTAAAGTTTTATGATTGCCAAGAGGAATGTGAAAAGGATGATTCAAATTAACAGAAAAGAAAGAAGGAAAAAATGAGGAAAACAAAAAGGGATAGAGGATCAGAAAATAAATAAAGAGAGAAAGACAATGTGATCTAGCCAATAAATTAACCATTTATTAAGGGACTCTTATTTGCTAGGTACTGAATACCCTACCTTCTTATCTCTACAGATAGATGTGTTCTCGTTTTGCACAAGAGGACAGTGGAGTTGGGCACGGGGCCACAGAACTATAAAGTTTGGGGAGTTGGGATTTGCCTATGTACTTTCCACCATTCCACTATTACCAAAGCTTTTCGGAAAGCAAAGAACTGGTTGGAAAAAAGAAGTAAAAGAGGAAGGACAGGGAGATACTTCATTTTCTATTTATGCCCCTTTTGCTTCCAGATGGTCATTTCAGTAGGGACCCAAAATGGTCACGTAGGGACCCAAAAGTCCCCATCAGATGCCCTGAAAAAAACAGTAGCTGTTCAAGTCCATTATTCATGTTGAAATTTACAAAGAATAAAAGGATTTTAATCACAGGGGGAGAAAACTGTCATTCTTTAACTAATGGTACTCAGTTAACATTGGGCCAAAATTGTGGGAAAGAATAAGCGAGTCATAAAAGCTTTGAGAATCACGTGAATGTATAAACATTCTCCATAGGTCTTGTTCACATAAACAAGTATCTACTTACATGAGTGCATATATCTTGGAACTTCCATGTGGACCATTGCTGGCTGTAGACCCAAGCTCTTACTATTTAAATACTGAATAATTCAAAAGAAATTAATCTATGAGTAATTCCAAGCATTTATTATAAGATGTTAAAGTGAGGAACAGAGTGGTTTGAATGATGGCATAAATCAACACAATTTCCATAGTTTTAAGACCAAAGAATATGCAGAAGGTAGGTCTAAGGTGTATTCCTAAGCAATAAAGGAAATGCTTTCCTTTATAGACCAATGGAGATCATGCTCTGGAGAAGAGAGTCCTCTCAATTTATAATGCTGGAATTTGAAAAACATAGCTTTAGTCGTTGATGAAGTGCTTTTATATTTAGATAATTTTATGTAAAATCTCCATCCTTCATGGAAAACAATTCAGTTTCAAGTGCCATGCTAAAAAGTGACATGCCCCATGTTTAATTTGCTATGTCAATTACACTCTCAAACAAATATTCTCTCATGGTTCAAAACAGTGGCAGCCCCCAGGGAGAGAAGGTACCTAATAAGAGAGAGTCTCTTCCCTGTTTTATGCCATTTATAAAATATTTTTGACATAACCCCCTGCACACATTCCAAACTGAGAAGCATACTCTGTTTCAGTGCCATCTAGACCACAGCTGTCCAATATGATGGTCATTAGCCTCCTAAGGCTAAAGTAATTGAATTAATTTTATTTCACTTAAGATTCTGTAGCCTAGTCTCACTAGCCATGGTTCAACTACTAAATCTGAGCCAAATGTGGCTAGTGGCTAGTGTATCGGTCAGTGCAGGGTTATAGAACACTTCCAACCTTGTAGAAAGATTCTCTTGGATAGTGCTGCTCTAAACAAATATCCTCCCTTTACAAAGGTGAAAAATTTTTTAAAGATACCTTGTTGGCAGGGAGAACAAGAAAGCTATCAGTTTTCCTCCTCTCCAACAATTTAAGAACGTGAGGCTCAAATGTTTAACTGGCTTTCTCAAGGTCACAACGCCAGTTCATGAGAGAACCAAGACTCAAGCCCACCTCTCTTGCGTGATGTTCAGTCCCAGCCCATTCACAACACCTTTTCATTGAAGGCCAGGAATAAATGGTACTTTTGAGTGGCCACAAAAATTTTCCAACCACCATCAGCTCCTGACTTCTATGAAACAAGACTTTCACAAGTCTCCAGCTTCTTCCATTTCTATTCTCACCTCTCTGGGCACCTACCAGCACTACCCTTCCCCCCTCTTCAAACTCAAATCCAAGTTGGCACAAACTCTCCTTTGACTTCCTCTCCAGTGTTCTCTAAGCTAAAAAGCTGGGCCCTTTCCCATAAATCCACAGCCCCGGGTCTCAGGAGAGATCTATGCTTCCAACCCCAGCCCTTAAGCTGAGGTCCTAATCCAATCATATCTGGGGAACCCATACACAGACTACATCCCTATACAGCCCCTCTGGTAGCTACCCAACTCTTGAGTAGAGACCTGCCCTGAGTCCTTGGCCCTTCCCCCAGCAGTATCCATGTAGAGATGGTTCCTTGGACACATTCCTAGGTAGTCACTTCTGAGTCTCAGCCCTGTGACAACCATGCTGTCACTGTGCAGCAGCTTCTTTGAGGTGGGAGAGATTATCCAGCCATTGGCAGAGACCCATCAATAATCAAGCCAGACTCACCTCTCAAGCCATCCCACAGGCTAGGCCTGGCCTAGCCAAGAGCCCATATCAGGTATGGTGAATTCTGGTTATACACCATTGTCTACTTTCAAGTAATATAAATCAGTAGATTTTATTTTTATGAAACTTACAACTCCAGAAATGTTCAAATTAGAGTTTAATCACACAAAAAAGAAGTTCTGAAAGTAAGCTCCAGATGCACACACCCCAGAAGGGTTATAATGTTTATACTGGGGGGAAAACCAAAAAAGAATGCTCTTTATAATTGTTTATAATAATTTTTTTGCTAACAAAACTTTTTTATTCTTATTATTTTATTCCTATGCTCTCTGAACTACTATTTAGACTTAGCATACCTGAAATAGTTACAGTTAAAAGAAACACCAAAATCAGAGTCAAAGCCATCTCCTCTTCCGGGAAATATTGATAGAATGCCAAGTACCCTGGAAATAATATTAAGAAGAAAGGAACCCCATCCCCCTCTTCCAAAAAGAGTTTACAAAGAAAAATAGACACAGAAACAGAGGGGGAGAAGTACAAACATGAAAAACATACTTTGGCCTTTGTTCTACCAAGCCCCAGCTTCTACTACCCACATGTCAGCCCACAGGAGACACCTTTAAGTGTTTAGTAGGGAGGGTGAAATCTTGGCTTGTCAGATGGCTCAATCAGTTGTCAGAGGTTGAATGTGAACATCTAAGACACACACTGGTTAACACCCATGTTTCATGTCCCCTCCCTGCCTTTGGTGTCAGCAGCAGCCACAGACAGGAAGCATTTGCCTACTTCTCAAATCACCAGCTTCTTGATCTTCAGCAAAATACTTACAGTATTGGAGATTCAATGCTTTTATCTGTAGCAAGATCATGATAATTCCAAGCTCATAGGATTTTTTGGTAATTAAGTGAAATAATGTATGCAAAGTGCCTGGCACAGAGTGGGACCTCTGCAAACAACAGCTGTTGTTCTTCTTGTGATTGCATGCTGCCCTTCGTATGATAAGATGACATTAGCAACCCTCACCAACCTGTTTTTCTGAGTGCTCAGAAACAGCCACATTTAGAAGGTCTACACTATTCCCAAATGGGTGCAGATGAAAACTGACTAGACTCAAGGTCTGGTCTCATCTCCCTTGTCGTTCTATACTCACAGCCTTCTACTCCCAATCCAGAAGAGCACTACTGTGCCCTAGTGGACTTCCAAAAAGGAGGAAGTTGTTTTCTTCTGGCTTGTGGTCCCTATGCCAGGTCCAAACGTCTTCCTTTGATGAACAAGAACAGATCTCTCTGTAACCCCAGACTCTACCCAGCTCAATAGTTAACTTGCTTTCCTCACCTCCCCAACCCCCAGTCCCCTGCCTGTCCATACTGCAGTCCACACCAATGCTGCTATGTCCCCAGGGAGACTCCAGGCTCCTCTCCACCAAAGAGGCCTCAAAGTTAACAGCCACTGGAGTACCACAGAGCGAGCATACCTGGTTTTTTCTACTTGCAAGTGGAGATACAAAGAGAAAAGCCTGAGGGAGAAGGTGAGTGGCAAGTAGTCCTGGTCTCCAGGGTCCAGTTTCAGAGTCTCTGGTATGAAGTGACAGCTTAAGGCTGAGTTGAGTGTTGTTGGGATGAGTAAATGAGACGATAAATTAGAAGCACTTTGGCACAGTGCCTGGCACATAGCAAGTTCCAAGTAAATGATAGCAGTTACTATCAGTATTACTATTACTGCTAGTACTACTACCTGGAAAATCAAAGGAATTGCTACTATTGCAGTTGCTACTCTGAAATGCTCATGGCAGGGTAGAGACAACAAGGATAAGAACCTCATGGTGCTTCCCAGCTACCCGCGCCAATTCTGCAGTAAATATGATCAGAATCAACACTTGGCTGCACGTTAAAATCATCCAAGAGCTTTATAAAATCCTGGTGCCCAGATTATATGCCCCATACCAATTGTCAGAAGCTCTGGGAGGGGAACCCAGACATCAGTCATTTTTAACGGTGATTCTAATGTGTAGCCAAGTGTAAAATCCATAGTTCTAATGGCTGCCTTAGGAGAGTAACACCCTTACTGGGGCTTCCACAGACTTCTGTTTATACCTCTGTTATCATACTAGTCCCCTTCTAGGTAACTACTTTTAAGTGTGCTCCAGTGAATGCCTGTACCCCCATGAGACTACTCAAGACCGGGGACCATGATGTACTCATCTTTGTAACTCCACTGGCAACGATGCATAATCATAATAATGATGGTAGCCAACTTTTGTGGAGCACTAACCCTACATGCCTCACATTGGGCTATAGGCTTTACAAATATTCTCTCATTTAATTCTCACAACACCCATGGGGTAAAATGCTATTGTTAGCCTCATTTTACACCTGAGAAAACGGAGGCACTCACAGGTTAAGCAACTCCTTTGAACAGGTAGTCCAACTCCAGAGCCTATACTCTTTTCCCATTAAGTCACAGAAACCTCTGTATCACAGTGTGGACACAGAGTGGGCATTTACCAACAAAAATAACAACAGTAGCAACAGTATCACCCACCACTTACTGAGAGCTCCCTCTGTACCTTGAACTATGTTGATCCCTTTGCCTACTTTATTTCATTTAACTCTCAAACACACACACACACACACACAAACTACAAGACAGATCCTATCATTATTCCCTTTTATGAGGAGGAAATTGAAATAATAATTTCAATTGAAATAATTAAATTGAAATAATTAAATAATTTCAAATGAGGTCATTCAGAATAAGGTAGGGATTTGAACTCAAATGTGTCTGATTTCTGGCTCTTGACTACTAAACAATACTGCATTTATTGTTAATTCACCAACAGATGAATGAAAGAACAAGTGAATGAATAAGTGAATGAATGAATGATCTGCTTAAGTCTTTCTCTATCCTTGCCTTCTTTATCAACATTCTCAGCAAGCGTTCCTGATTTATGAGAAACTTAACTCTTCTCATAGGTTAAAGGAGGAAAAAATAGCAGTGTACTAGCTCTATCTGAGGGAGGAGGAAGGGGAAATCAATAGGGAGGAAATGAGTCTCTGAAAATTCCCAAAGATTTGGAGCTGAAGCCAATTTGTTAGTTTGCAAATGAAAGCGCTGTCTCCGCTTTTCACTACTCAGTTTCGTGCCTTTAAAATTTAAACAGGAGGCTTAACATCTGCTATGTGTATTGGAAAATCAGGAGGGCTGCGGAACACTAAACAGAAGATGTACTGGATATTTTCAAATGTTTCCAATTGCTAGACAACACACTTCCTGCTTTCCAGGCACCTTAGTTAAGTCAACTGGGCTTCAGCTGTGAGGATGTCTTGCATTAAACTTCCAGCCATAGGCTGTGATACACAAAGTACTGAAACAGAACCACAGAAGAGGGCATTTGATTTTAAACCGTTTTTCTGAGATGTGTTGCTAGCAGCTGTCACTGTCAGTGCTCAATCAATAGCAAAAGACAGGTTAACACAATGTGTTTTTTTCAGAAACTCAGTTTTTTATACAGTAAGACCGCCTAACTCAATTAAATATCAGGAAGGGCACTTCTGAAGTAGTAAAAAAAAAAAATTACAGAATATTTTCAAATAATAGAATTTTGTTCATTCAGTTAAGTTCATTAACTTCAAATGAAACAACAGAATTATCAAGTAAGAACTGTATTTTAGTAGAAGTTGAGAATTTTTTTTTTTTTTAATTAACACATTAACACACCAGTCTAAGCAGTTCTGGTACTTGTTTACCAGTCTCCTCAGGATTTTATTTGTACTGCTCCTTTAAGCAATACGTGTAGATTTTATTTCATCTTCACTACAATTCTGGGAGAAAACATTTCCACTATTTTTACAGATAAGGTAAGTAAGATTATATGGATAAGATCCCTGTCTGGAATTCATAGTTGGGTTCCAAAGACTTTTAGAGGAGCTGAAGATAAAAAGCAATTTCTGCCATGTGCTTAAATCCCAGCTTACACCCTGGAAATGCAGGGTTACCTTTTCTGATGCCTAAAGCCTGCCCAAAGCCATGCAACCCAAACCAGCCCAAACCAGTCACCGGGGCCCCTGTCTATGCCTTGCCTGTTCAGTTTCCCAGCCCTGGCAGGTACCCCCAGGGACCTGAAGTAATATAGTTAAACCAAAAATACCACTGGCATGAATTATGTGAACTCGATGACACTTTCAGGCCATAGGAATAAAGCAGGGCCCCAGCTCCACCTCATTCACAGAGCTAGGCTTTCACAGAGCCCCAGATTCCAAATTGCAATCACTTCTGAACTTCTCATTTCTTCCTTTCCCCATCACAGTCCCTTAGCCACTCACATCCAGATTGGGGAAGGAGACAGAGCATAGTCAGGGACTTTGGACAGAACCTTATCAGATGGACACAATTCTCGGGTTCCTCACTGCAAACCTCAATATCCTAAATTTTAGATTTGCATGTCAACTAGAGCAAAGCAACCCCTGTGTTTCTCCCTTGTTTATATAGAGGGTTATAACTGGGCCCAAGGCCAAGAGACAAGGTTGTTTTTCACAGGGTTCCTAACTCAATTAGAGGGGTGTGTGTGTGTGTGTGTGTGTGTGTGTGTGTGTGTGTGAGAGAGAGAGAGAGTGTGTCTGCACTCACAAGAGCTTGTGATTAAGGCAACAAAGAAAATCCATTTTGCATATGAAAGCTGTTCAAAACATTCAAATTCTTCCTGGTATTAAATGGGGTAGGGAGCAAAGTTTGCAAGTTTTCAGTCTTTTCTGAGGATCTTGCTTATTTTATTTTAATATTTAGACCTCATTTTAGATGTTATAATTCAGCCTCCTATGTCTCTGGTGAGGCCCTGGCCTTCAGCTTCTTCCTCTGTTACATCCATTGCACACTCATTTGTTTACTCAACGCATATTTGATCTTTTTTGAGTACTTACTATGCACAAGGAGCCGGGGACCCAGTGATTAACTAAATGGACTTGGGTCTTGCCCTCACAGAGACTGCCATCAAGGGGATATTAACTGAGCACTATATACCAAGAATAATGCTAATTATATTACATCATTAGCTTATTAAGTTTTCATTGCATTCAGTACTCACAATAACCACGTGAAGTAGATATAATGATTAATCCCTTCTTACAGAACAGAAAACTGAGTCTCTGAGAAGTGAGGAAATGGCATTTGCCAATTAGTGAGTCAGAATTCAAACCCATGTCTTCCAGAGCACAGACACTTCACCACCAGGCTATAATGCTTCTATGTGAATGGAGAATATTTGTATATATTTTAATTGTGAAGATTAAATACCATAATACAAGCAAAACTCTTAACATCATGCCTGGCATTTAGTCTACAGTAATTATTTTTATTCTCTTATCTTGCACAGAGAGAATGTAAGTAATCCTGAGCTCCCCAAACTTCTATCATAGCCAAGTTCCTTTGTTAAGTCCCAGGCAGTCTTCCTCTTGGCCTGTCCCTGCCTCTCCTCAAAATAGATTCGCTGCTATCCTCTAAAAAGCAAGAGACCAGACTTCACCATTCCTCACAGGAGAAGGAACCCTGGTACATGGGCCCAGGAAGACCTTGTCCTCATTCGGAGAAGCCCAGAGGAGGTTCCCCACTCTAGCAGCCTCTCCAGATTCAGAGTTTGCAAAGCCTGTCCCTGTGGTCCACTAGGTACAGTGTCCCCCAAAGTCATAGATTTGGCTCATAAAACTTTAATATTCATCATCTTTTAAATGCAGACCTCCAGGCCTAACTTGTGAAGATTCTGTTTTGGTAAACTGGCAGTGGCGGTTGGGCAAGATATGAGCATTCCATCAGGCATTCCATGGGCTCCTGCTGCAAGTTGTTGGAAGGCCACAGAATAAGAACCAGCTTCAAGATTAGCTTCACTTAGGCTGCAAGCAATCTCTCAGCCAGTAAAGCTGCTTCCTCCAGGGAGCCCATTTCCACCCCAAAGAGCCAGAGAAAACTGAGTCCTCAGGAAAGGCTGGATGTTCCACTTAAAATTAAGAATAGGCCAAGCATCACTTCTACTATCATCTCTGGCCAGTCAGATGAAATAGAGTTAAAATAATATTTTCTTTAATACTTGCCATTTACTGAGAATTTTCTACATGCCAGGCTTGGGTTTAATGGAGAAAGCACTAGTTTTGAAATAAGATGACCTCCTTTCAAATCATGTTGTTTCCTTGGGCAAATTATTTAAGTTCCCTGAACTTCTGATTCCACATCTGGTAAGTGGGAAGTTGTAAAATTTAATGTTGTTATGGCGATTAACTAAGATCAGCTATGGCCACACACATCAAATGTTGGTTCCCTCAGTTCCATCCTCTCTCCATCAGACAAGATGCCTGCTGATGTCATTGTGACTAGGGAGTATTCAAATAGGCTGTGTTTCCTACCTTGATGTTGTGAGTGTAATGCTTCTGTTGTGCCTCCTAAGTTTTAGGATGTCCCTACCTTAGCGTCCTTATTCAAACCAGATTAATAGTGTATCTGCTAGCTCCGTGTCACTTTTCCCCAATCAGAAATAATAAGATTAACATAATTAGGGGGCTTAACCGCCTAGATGCTGTAATCTATAGATGTTGGGTGAAACTTGGGATTGATTAAAAATTCACCTGTTATTTTGGAAACCTATCCCAAGAGACTCTGAATATTACTCAATGAATAGTGTGTACAGTCCAGTAGAAGAAGGCTGCAGTGATGTGAATGCATATGAGTGTTATGTGGATTCAACAACTATTTATTAAATGTTTCCCCGGTGTCAGCCACTGGCCCAGGTGCTGAAGACACTATGATGAACAAGGCATACAAGGACTTTGCTCTCATGGCACTTCAACCTAGTGAGAAAATACTGCTAATGACAGCTGACATTTATACATGCATCTGATATGTGAGGCACTGAAATACTGTTTTACATGGATCTAATTTTCTTAAGAATCCCATAAGCATTAGCTGCTTTTATTATCTCCATTTTATAGATGGGGAACCTAAAGCACAGAGAGGTTAAGTAACTTTCCCAAGGTCACACACATGATAAATATCAGAGCCAGGATTCAGGTGGACCTCAGAGACTTTTATCTCAACTACTGTGAAAACTTCCTTTTTATATAACCTGGGATTTTAAGTAGTGTTTAGATTATTCAAAAAGATTTTATATTTTATTCTATGAACCTCATAACACATCAATGAACTGGGAATAGCAAGTGATAAAAATCATCATTTTTTGAAACTAAAACCAAGCAGAAAGGTAAAGAAGCTATAGACTAAAAGGGATTGGACACAAGAACTCTATTTTTGATACTTTTTGTCTGTGGTATTCCTTTTGCCATATATACATATATTCTGTTGGAAAAGGCGGGAAGAGGTTGTTCAAATATGAACTCAGTTAACTGATCTTAGACAATGCTCAGTCTCCTCGTTGTAAAATCAGGGTAAAATCGTAGCTTTGACATGATTATGCTGTTTCAGACAAAGCATATAGTGATTGGCACATAATGATTACTTTGTAAATATTAGAGCCTCTTCGTCTTGTAGTTATAAGTTTATATTCGTATTTTTATTTTTTCACCCTGGACATGGGCAAATATTTAAAGAAACTGCATCTCATCCCTGGGAAATTTCTGAAGTCAAATCACTGTTAATTATAAAATTACAAGACAAAATCAGCTCTATAAAGCTGGTCCACATGAATGTTTAATGGGCATACAAAATAGGAAAAATAACATTGTAGCTGAAAATGAAGAAAAGTTGAACCAGATCTTTAAAGTGATCCCTAAGAACTACTTTTCCTCTAAGAGTAGGCAACTTCAGAAGGGCTTTAGAGATCTGGTCCAACAAATCTAGAAATCAAAATGCAGACAGGAATTGCCTTGCTCAAAGTTCCACGTCCAGTTGGAGGAAACATACTTTGGACTAGACGTCTGCTGTACCACCCTCCCATTCCTCACCCTGCCTCCTACCGCCCCTACTCTCCAGCACCCTCATCCACATAATCTCTGCCACATAGAACGACTTTCCCCAAGGCTCTCAGCAGTGCCCTACAATGCCACCTGAGGAGCCACGCTCTGAGACCACTCTCATGCAAAGCTGTCTTTAGGTGGGCTCCCTTGGTACGATTTAATGGAAAGAGCCCCTTTGATGTGTGTTGGTTCACAAACTGGCATCATACACAGAAGACAAGAAGAGACCAAAGAAAGAGGTAGATCACTCCAGATTGGTAGGTGGCAGTTTTAATTAGCAAGAGAACTTACACACAAGGCTTTTCTTGTGCGGCCTCAAGATACGTAGATCTCCCCCACTGCCACCAGAATCTTAAAAGTTTATGTAAAGGACTTAACTGGATTCAGTTACTTATACCACCCAGATGGTCTCAACAACACATTACCATCTCATGGCTGCGTTCTTGAAAGGGCTCCGGCTCTGGGAACAGTGGGAGGAACATATATTTCAAGGACAGGGGAGGTGGTGAGGAGTCTCTAATTGTCCAGCTCGTGGTCAACAAGCAGTCATGTCCTCTGATGACCTCCTCTCACAGTGTGGTCTGAGAATGACCACCATTATAAAAATGTCAGCCCTGGGGGGCAAACCCACATAGAAGTTCCCAAGTAATAGAGCCCCCAGAAGGTACAAATCTCTAATCACTAACCTTGTGGAAAAGGCATCTGTTTATATTGTCTTATTAGAAACTGCTATTTTTTTTTAAGGAAAATAGAAATTCCCCTTACCTATGAAAATCTTATAATTATTCTGTTAAACTCTCAAGGTCTCCACACATTTTTCTATTGTCCATGAGAAATGGAATCCTTCAAAAAATAACTATTAACCAGAAAAGTTGGTATTAATTTTTCAAGAAAAAGATTCCTGATGATTAAATTACATGTACGTTCCTTCAGTAACACACACACACACACACACAGTTGAAAATACCAGATATGACCTGTCTTCTTCACTGCTTCTAGACCTATCTTATATTTTATTTTCAATATTTATTCAGCAAATATTTCTTCAGACCTGCTAGGATTCGAGTATTTGGTCCGATGCTGGACATAAGTTACAGTCCTTGCCAAGAGGGGTTCACTGAGGAGGTAGAACCTCAAACAGCAGGTACATGATAGGTGCTCCCCTAGACTCTAGACTCGACCCTCATGCTCACAGGGTAGTGGGGGCAGTAAAGGGGGTAGCTATCTCTTTCTGAGACAACCAGGGAAGGCCTCAGAGAGGAAGTGACTTTGAACTAGGTCTTGGAGGACCAGTGGGAATTTTCCACGTGAAGACAGGGGAGGCCACTTGGGACAGAAATAAGAACATGTGTAAGGATGCAGACATGGGAGAAAACACGATATGGTTGTGAAGGAGGACCAGTGGCAGAAATGAGTGAACCAAGTTTGGAAAGGTAGGTTGCAATGATATCGAGAAGGGTCTTTCGGGTCAGATGAAAGTGTTTGCACTTGTTAATCTGCAGGTGGGCAGTATTGCTCCAGTGGACGCTGTTTAGCAGCAATGACCAGATAAGATCTATTTTACTAACATCTAATGTTTGTCAGCATGTGGCAAAGCTTTTGCACTAGAGGCAGGCCCCTCTCTTTTTGAGAGATCGCGGAGAGATTGGCCATGGAAATCACAGCTGAACCAGAGTCTTCTGTCTAGAAATAATGCATCTGCCGCTTTCTGAATCTCTTCATCCCTGATTCTGAAATTCTCTATGCCTGCCATGGCATTTCTATAACACTGAAGATAAAAAAGTATTTGACCACTTTTTTTATTTTGGATGTTAATTACAAAGAGATTTTGAAGGTTCCAGTCTACTTTTTCTGTTTGAGAATTTTAAAAAGAGAGAGTTTGGGGCTGATGTGAATAACGACTTGTGTTCCCAAGAGCTTTGTGCTTTGGTAAGCAATGTTGGCTGATTATTGCCTCATGTGTTTCTGAAACAGCTGCCTGTCTCCTTTTAGAGCTCTATTCTAGGGGGATCGCAAGAGCCACAGAAGAGAATTTAACTCCTGAATACTCAGTTCGTTTGGGTAGAAAAGAGATGAAAGAGCAGTGGTACACTTCTGTTTGTTCGTTTCAGAAAGTTGGTGGTTTTTTAGGCAAATAGTGAAAGCTTCCTTCTATGGACTCAAAGGGAAGTTTTGTATGAGCTGTTCCTCTGAAGTCCACCTTCTCAGTGTTTTGATGTATGTCTGCCTGTGCCTTTGAGCCAACTTGATTTTCAGTGAGGATTCAGGATTTATTTCAAGGAAGGACAAGTTAGGGCCTGCATCACTGAGCTGTCTGTTTTCTGAGTCCTACTATAAATCTAGTTTATTCGGAAAACCACACCATGCTCCTGTGGTTGGATTTATTGCCACATCCAGTAAGGAACCAGCTTTTATTCATTTAGAGATTATTAAACACTCTACAAACTTGGAATTCTTTAGATGCTGTGTGTATTCAGTGGAGTTTGGTTTCCTACCCACCTCTAATTCTAACCACATGATATAATAAAGGGCTTAGTAAACTTCCCTTTCATGGTTCAGATGACAACTAAACAGAACTTACCAGGACCCTGCATGAACAGGAGCTGATTTTGCAGGAAGCAAGACAGAGGTTGGCAGTGGTCCCGTGGCACTGATTGGGGTTTGGAAGAGATGCTGGAATTACCTGCCCTTCTCCCATGCTGTATAACCGTTCTCTGTAGTGCTCTCCTCCCTGTGAAGTATCTGTTCTTACTGCCAGTTGTTCCCAACTGAATACACACATCCCTCTTCCCAAAGTTTGCAGTTCAACCAACTCCCAATGGTTCTTCCAAATTAACCATGGACTGCTCATTCCCAAAGGACAGAATAGAGCATTCTGCAGCTTTCGCTCATGTACACCAGCAGTGATCTTGGCATCTCTTCTACATTTGATATTTCTGACATTGCTGAATGATTAGATAATGTGCAACATAACAATAGTATCAAATATTTATGGAGCACTTGTTACATGTAAGGCACATGCTAAACATTCACATGCTATCTCATTTATCTCCTTTACAGCAATCTTACCTGAAATACTATTACTCTCCCCATTTTATTTTATTGGTGAGAAAACTTAGAGAGGTGATTCACTGGTGGTCACAGAACAGGTTAAGAGGCAGAACCAGAATTAGAACTTGCATTTCTTAATACCACTGCACTTGGGAGCATCTCAGAGATGAGAGGTTTCCCCTACACTTGCATATGAGTTACTACAGGTGGTTCAGATCTCTCTGGACCAGGTTGTATTTGACCCCAAGACAGAGATTGAAGAGCTTGCTCCCAGGCACACACCCTTTCCCTGCAGGACTGGCTCACATAAAAAATGGAGTCATACTCACAGATAGTAGTAGAGTTAGTCTTTTACAGGTGGCATTGCTTTTAGAAACATAAAACATTACATTTTTGTAAGTTAAATGATTAGCTTGTCAGGCTCATGTTGATGTTTTTGTTTGGGAAAATTTCAGCAACTTAAGAAAAAAGATGAGCTGTTCAAGTTCCAACATGTCTAATCTAACACACACACACACACACACACACACACACACACACGCTTGTGTAAACATCAAGTTAAACATCCATTTACATCAGTTTCTAGATACAAATGGAAAATTGAAGGGAAGAAAACTAATGTGTTTCTATTGTGCTTTTTATCTTTGCATCTAGTTTGACCCGGACTTTTAGACTGGGCACCTGCTCCCAGGGCATGGCTTCCTGCACTACTGCTCAAGAGCCATTTACCTTCCTCCACCTCGCACTACCCTTCCCACATGCTTCTAACCTCCTCAGATCCTGCCCAGGCCTTCTCCCTCATACCTTGAGTCCTTCACTTGATCACATTTCTCTTAAATTGACCTCGGTTTCCTTCCTAGGCTATGATTTGCTGAAAGTTTACTCCTGGGCCCTCCAGATAATGACGGTGCCCAGTACAACCTCAGTATAGGGACCCTACCCAAGTGCCAGCCTACAGGGTTCACACTTCCGTGGGTTTGCTTCAACTAACTCCCCCAGACAGAACTGGACAATTGAGGTTACAATTCCCTTCCGCTCACATTGGGCATGATAACCGGCTTCTATGCCTGGGAGATAAGATAGCTTCAGGGAAGCATCCTCTCAACACATACAGTAATCCCTCATACTTATGTGTCTCTTTAAGGCTTACAAAGTCGGCATTATCAACTTACTCAGCAAGAATTTATCAAGTACCTGCTGTATGTCAGGCACTCTACCACACTAAGGGGTACAAAGATTAATAAGAAAGCCACAGGACACTCTGGGAACAAAGGAGGTTAATGATGGGAACTTACTCGGGAATGGAAAGGAGAGTAGAAGTTTTGTTGGTTCTGACATCTTTGGTTACAAAAGAGGCAACTTGATCTTTGGTGACTCCTGAGAATCAAAAGTGAGAGTGTCATTCCCCCAACTCTCCCTCTTCTAGAGACTTTACTTGTTCCACTTCAACACCATCATATTTTCTTTATCACCAATAAATGGACATGTCCCATCCCTTTTTTAAATAAGTTTACCTTATCCCTTTTTCCTTCAGGAGAAGCTTTATTGTTTCTAATCTTCTGCCTTTCTAACAGCAATCTCTATTCTGAGCCCCTCTATGAAAGCCGCTCTCCGACTCTTCTCTGGAAGTGCTAGATCAGAACAACCCCCGGACAATTACGACTCATGTATGTGGGATATAATAGCGTCTTATCACTTTGTGCCTGAGAAGGGATGTTTTCTTATCATTTCCTCTCTTGCTTGTAGGTGTTGTTTTATTGCCTTTTCTTATGTTAAGGTAAAAGAAAAATAACCTTACCGGTACATGAGATTTTGTCTGCCTGCCTATCTATCTATCTATCTACCTATCTATTTATCTATCTATCATCTACCTATCTATCCATCTACCTAACCTACCAAATTTTCCCCTCAAGGAAGCAAACTTTTCCCTCAGAAGTTAGATAGGCCTATAAGATTAGGAACATTTTTTATCTGTTCCCTGACTCTGGAGTCAGAAGATCAGTGTTAAAGCCAGTTTGGGCACTAATGACTGTGCTATTTAAGGCAAGTCATTTCATCTTTCCCAGCCTCAGTTTCTAGGTATGAGATATGGGATTAGGTGAGTTCTAAATTGGAATACAATGGGAAATTGCTTCAGGCCACATGTCAAGTTGGAACAACACTGGGGCTTAGAACAAGTCCTGGGGGATTTTCCCCTGCTCCACACCACCTAAGAAAGCTCACCAGAAAACAGTCAGCACAATTCAGTCTGATTTTTTCTTTTCTCTGTATCATTTGCATATTTTGCTGGCTTAACCAAATATATGGTCTCACAGACATCACAGGGACACAAATCTCTTCCTGCCTCATGTTAAACTCATAGTCACGGATTTGGGGTCCTGAATGTTATGTGACCTATCCCTTCATGGAGGCAGCCAGGCCCCCAAATGTTAGTAAGATGGGGTTCAACTCGAGCTACGGACTTCAAGAGGCAGAGGTGGGTCCCCGAGTTGACGAGCTCTCACAGCCTCCAGCCCTACCTGTGACTTTTTCAGAAGCATCACTACACTAGGCTGGGCCTAATCAGTTTTTTCCGGATTAGGGCTGCTTACAGAGCACAGTGTGTTACAGCTTAGCCAGTTTCTTGTATTTTCAACACTTGCTTTATTCTTTCCCTTACAATTATTTAGTGTCAACACTCTCTCCTTTCAGCATACCAAATCCTGCATGGGGGAGGCTGGCACTGTTCTGAGCAGGGAAAGTCATGGGCTTTCTCTCACTAGAGTCGTTTAACCACAAGGGAGTTGCAGGATCTTTGAACATTCCTGTGGGCTCCATTTCAAGATCCTTCTTTTCTGGCTCTGGTGATACCACAGTGTACCTTGATCCCCAGTGAACAGGTTGGGAGAGTCTCACTTTATGACTCCTGGGTGATGCTCTGGGCTTCTGAGCCCCTTCAGAAGTGATTAATGCTGCTCTCTGAGGTCAGCAGGTGGCATTTGGTTTCACTGTACTCCTTCTACGAGTTTGATTTCTTTTTGTTTTTGATTTTTTTGCTTCTAAAACCTGTTTTTCTCCAGTGACTTGGGAACGTGTATAATTTTCAAATGGAACAAGTTCAAAGTTTTTGTTTTCTCCTGTTCAGCATCAAAAGCACCATTGTAAACTGGAGACATACAGTAGATTTGTCAGCTTCTACAATCTTTATGTCCAAATTTTGTTTCCCTCGTGTTCTTAAATCATCAGATAGTTAAATTGAGTCCTCTTTTTTTTTTTTTTTGGTGTTTCACTCTACGAATTTTAGCACATCTATTAATTCATGTAACCACCATCACAATCAAGACAGAGTTTCCTCAGCCTGTTACACCTTGGTTCTCAAATCCTTCCCCTACCTTGAGCTCCTGACAACCACCGTCCTATAGTGTCAACTTTCCCAGAATGACATATAAATGGAATCACACAGAATGTAATCTTTTGAGTCTGGTTTATTTCCATTAGCACAATGCATTTGAGATTCATTCACATTGTAATATGTATAAAGAATTTATTCCTTTTTATTGCAGAGTAGTATTCCATTGTATGAATGTACAATAGTTGTTTGTCCATTACCCCCAGAAGGACATTTGGGTAGTTTCCAGTTTACGGTAATTATAAATAATCTACTATAAAAATTTGTATATAGGTTTTTGTGTGAACATAAGTTTTCATTTTTCTGGGATAAATGTCCCAGAACACAACTAATAGGTCATATAGTAAATGTATGTTTAACTGTATAAGTAATTGCTATACTGTGGAAAAGGGTGGCTATACCATTTGTCTTTCCTACCAACAATATACAGGAGTTCCAGTTTTTCCACAGTCTTTCAAGCACTGAGTATTATTGTCAGTATGTTTCAATTTTAGCCATTTTAATAGATGTGTAGTGCTCTCACACTATGGTTTTAATTCTCATTTCCCAATGGCTAATGATGTTGAATATCTTTTCATGTGCTAGTTTTCCATCTTTAGATCTACTTTGATCAAGTAACTGTTTAAGCTTTTTGCCTATTTTAAAAATTAGGTTGTTTATTTTCTTACTGTTGAATTTTGAAAGTTCCTTATAAATTCTGAATGCAAGTCCTTTGTCAGATATGTGATTTGTAAATATTTTCCCCCAGTTCATAGCCTGTATTTTCATTCTCTTAAAAGAGTCTTTGTAAAGCAAAAATACTGAATTTTGATGAAGTGCAATTTATCAATTTTGGTGTCAATAACTCCGTTCTTACTTCTAGGTTACAAAGATTTTCTTTTGTGTTTTTTCGAAAGTTTATAGTTTAATGCTGTGAGTTTAGAGCTATCATTCATTTAAAGTTAATTTTTGTAGAGAGGGAATAAGGTTTAAATTGAGTTTCTTTTTTCTGCATGAATATGTCTAACTGTTTCAACACACTGGTTGAAAAGACTGTCCTTTCTCCATTAAATTGTCTTTGCATTCTTGTAAAAAATAATCAATTAGCTGTGTGCATCAATTTCTGGACTCTCTATTCAGTTCCATTTATCATGTGTCTATCCTTTCACTAATACCACATTGTCTTATTACTATAGCTTTATAGTAAGTCTTAAAATCAGTAGTAGTAGTAAATTCCTCTAATTTTGTTTTTCACCTTAATAATTGTTTTGGCTATTCTAATTCCTTTGCCTTTTCATATAACATTTAGAATCAGATTGTCTATATAGTTAAGATGTTGTGCCAGGATTCTGACTGGATTTGCATTAAATCTGTATATCAATTTGGGAATAATTATTATCTTTACTATACTGAGTATTCCAATTCATGAACACAGTGTGTCATTCTATTTATTTGTGTTTTCTTTGATTTCTTTCATCAATGTTTTGCATTTTTCAGCAAACAGAATAGGTATGTGTTATTTAGAAGAATGTTTTTGGTTTCTAAGTGTTTGGAGATTCTTCTGATATCTTTCTGGTATTGATTTCTAGTTTAATTCTATTTTGGTCAGAGAACATACTTTGCATTATTTCAGTTCCTTTCAACTTGTTAAGATTTGTTTTGACCAAGAATATGGTCTATATTGGTGAATTTCTCATATGCACTTAGGAAAGAACATTTCATGTGCAATCACTGGGTGGAATGTCCTATACATGTCAATTAAATTGAGTTGGTGGATTATATTGTTTGGGTCTTTTATGTCCTTACTGATTTCTTGTCTACTATTTCCATGGATTACTAAGAGAGACATTTTAAAATCTCAAACAATAATTGTGGATTTGTCTATTTCTCCTTTCAGTTATATCAGTTTTTGCTTCATGTATTTTGAACCTTGTAGTTAAGTGCATAACATTTAGAACCATTATTTCCTCTTAGTAAACTGACCCTTTTATCACAATGTAATGCACTACTCTTTATCCCTGGTAATTTACTCTGTTCAGAGGTTTACATTGTCACATATTAATATAGCCACCCCTGTTTTGTTTTGATTAGTGTTTGGATGGCATATTGTTTCCCACTGTTTTACTTTTAACCTAAATATATCATTTTGTTTGATGTGAGTTTTATGTAGACAGCATATAGTTGGTTCATTATTTTTCTAAATCCATCCTGACAATCTCTTTTAGTTGGTGTATTTACAACTTTTGCATTTAATATAATCATGGCAAAACTAAGGATACCATTTTATTATTTGCTTTCTGTTCATTTCCTCTATTTCTCATTCCTTTGTTTTCCATTCCCTGACTTCTTTCTAGTTATTTAAACATTTTTAGTGTTTAATTCATCTAATGTGTTTTTTATTATATCTCAGTGTATTTTTTTTAGTGGCTGCTCTAGGGATTACAATATACATACTTAACTTCTTGTCATCTATATAGAACCAGTTTTACCACTTCAAGTGGGATATAAAAATCTTACCACCATAGATGTCTCTTTATCCTTCCCCTTTATAATTGTTTTATATATTATATCTGCACTCACTAAAAACCTCAATGACAATATTATAATTTTTGCTTTTAAGCATCAAGCATATTTAAAGAACTCAGGAGGAGAAGAATAGTCTACTATATTTACCATTTTTGTTGCATTTTCCTCATTCCTGATGTTCCAAGTTTCCTTCTGGTATCATTTCTCTTCTGTGTCTGAAGAATTTCCTTTTCTGATTCTTTTAGAGTAGGTCTGCTGCGAGCAAATTCTCTTGGTTTTCTTTTTCTTGAAAATGTTTTTATTTCCCCTTCATTCCTGAAGGATATTTTCACTGGTTATAGAATTCAGGGTTTACAGCTTTTTTTTCCCCCTCTCAAATATTTCTTTAGATATTCTCTAATATACACTGAATCTGAAGAACATTGAGATTGCTTTTATGGACCAGAGTCTGTTCCATTTTGACTTCTTATCATAAGAAGATATATGCTGAAATAGACATTCAAATACATTATGTATTTGCACTTCTACATTTGCCCTCAAGATTTCAAAGTAGGAAAGCTGCCATAGCAAATATAAAATGTTCACTTATGATAAGATGAGATGTTGAGCCAACATAGTTCAAGATCACAACCTGTGACTGTTTTCATTAATTTGGTCTTTCTCCCACAAGTAACTAAAAAGACATATTTTCTCTCTTATTATAGCTCCAGTTCTCATTTCACTTGATTTTCCCATCCTGTTGTGATCACACCTTCATCAATGCCCTAGCTAGAGACCACTAGTTTGCAAGTTAAAACCAAACAATCTTCATTAATAATATCTACAATCTGCCTCCCTCATTTGGGCTGCTAATTAAATAAGAATTAATAAGCTAATGATAGCAAAACTCTTGACTGTTTAGGTATTTATTGAAGCAACATGAAATAGTCATATACCTTTCTGAAAGACCAGGGACATATCAATTCTAGCTTTATTATATCTTGACTACATATACTGTCCTCAGTACATATTTCTCCCTTCTAAGCTGAGATTCTTATCTGGCCTCAGACTCCTTCCCTGAATCTCTCCCCTGCCCCATTCACCTTGAGACTTTCAGTTTGGTCTTTAGGACCCTAGTCAAATGTCACCAACTTAAGAAGGCTTTCCTTCCCTTCCTCTTTCCCCATTGTGGTAAGGCGGAATAGTAGCCCCCCCAAAGATGCCCATGCCCTAATCTTGGAGACCTGAAAATATGTTACCTTTCATGGCAAAAGGAACTCTGTAGATGTGATTAGGCTAATGACCTTGAGATGGGGAGATTATCTTGAATTATTTAGGTTGACTTAGTCTGATCACATGAGTCTTTAAAATTGGAGAAACTTTCCTGGCTGTGGTCAGAGGGAGATGTGACTAAAGAAGAAAGGTCAGAGAGATGCAACGTTGCTGGCTTTGAAGATGGAAGAAGGGAGCCATGAGCCAACAAATGTGGGCAACCTTTAAAAGCTGGGAAAGACAAGGAAATGGTTCTCTTCCAGAAAGGGATGCAGCCCTGCTGACACATTGAGTGTGGCTTAATGACACCTGTGTCAGACTTTCAACCTACAGAACTATAAGATCTATATTGTGTAAATTCGTGTTGTGTTATGCCACTAAGTTTGTGGTAATTTGTTACAGCAACAGTAGAAATCTAATGCGAGGTTGGGTTAAATGCCCCTTCTATAAGTTTTTGTAACACTCCACACATACTGCTAACAATGTGTACATGCACCTATCATGCAGTATTGATATCATCTGCTTACTTGTCCTCTTTTTGTAATAGACTGTGAATGCCGAAAGTAAGTATAGGTCTTATGTGGAATGTGGTTACCTGTGCATTCATTCATCCATCACACAAAACGGCTATTGAGTTATTCCTTCACACCTGGGACAGACTCTGACAATGACAATGCATATTAACACTGCTCTTTCATTCCAGTCAGTCTCCTGCTTGGGATTTTTCATTAAAGAAATGGAACAAGGATCAGGCATAATAAAGATGGGTGACTTCACCCAGACATGGACCCTAACGACATTCATATCTTTAGATCCGGCAGTCAAAGGACATTAAAGACATATTTGTATCCGCAAAATCTTTCCAGTGAATCAGTGAGGTTATTTTGGGAAATATGATGGGCCAAGGAGAAGGGGGAGAAACTGCAGAAAGGAAATGCGATTGCATATTTTTCACACAAAGAGTGTCAGGCAGGAGGCATCAAGCAATGTTACCCATGACACCATCAGACAGATGACTATTTTTAAGCCAAGTTATGAATCATGTTAGTGCTGTCTGTCCGAGAAGCAGAAGAGATGAGACTGACTTTGGGATGAATTTGTGTGCTTGTCAGCTCTTTGCAAGAGGCACCAACCAGTCACCTCTGTCAGCACCAGGTCTAGGAGGGTTCAACTCTCTTTCATCCACTTTCTCCCTCTTCACCTGCTATACTTCTACAGCAGGAGGATGCCTGCCTCCACCCGTTGTTGCAATTATGCTCCTTGAAGTGACATTTTTTATAGGGATATACTCCACCTTAAAAATATAATATATACACTTCAGACTTGGACTCCCATGCTTTATTAAACTGAAGAACATTCCTGGAAAGTTACACACGAATGCAATTCCTATTTCATCATTTGCACCTACCTCATTCTCCTGCAAGCTTACCTAATCTCCTGTTCTCAGCACTGAGAATCAGGGGATCGAGTATATATATAGGTGTGATTAACTCTTTAGAAGAGGGGTTTGTGTGTTACTCTGGCCTATCACATAATTTTCCAGAAATGAAATGTCGGTATCTATTTGTGCCAGGTTATAAAATCTTGCACAAACATTGCAAAAGGAAATCAATTCTAGTCAGGTTTGTTAACCAAGGGACACTAAGACATGAAGGGAGGAAAAAAAATTCCTCACTACTGTATTTTTATTGAAACTGACCCAAATGTGGCACAGAGTAAGTGAGCGAGTCAGGCCAAATATATCATGGTGTCTAGGTCTCAACTCCTCCTAGGCTGTGTTTCATGTACTGTACAATAAATTTGGTCCTAGCTCACAGTATTGATTAGGAAGGTGGCTGAAGTGATTGTATCTTCCAGAGTCAGTCTCAGCAGCTGCAAGCCGACCAAAATCCAGTCACGTATTCCATTAATTCTCTACCTTCTTCATCTATTTTTTTGATTGTTTGTTTGTTTGTTTTGTTTAACCTCCAGCACCACCCATGATCTGAAATCCCTTATATCTCTGAGCCATTCTCTTTCTGGGTTCCTGCTGTCTTGACTTTTATATTTCACGTGGTAAGATTTTCAATTAGCCCAGTGCTGGACTGAAGTCAGCCAGATCAAAAGTTCCTTCAGAAATTTCTTTTCATAATAAATAGACTGATAAAATGAACACTCTTGGCAGAATACTACATTTTTAATTCCAATTCCAGGCATACTTTTTCATCCCAGCTTGTTAATATATTTATTTCAAAGGCTCTGAGGATCATCATCTCTAAATGGTGGTCGTTCCCAGACACTTCCTGGAAGATGGTTTGGTTTTTCTGTCTTAAAGATTTTGCCTTTTGTGCCACGTATCAATCATAATAGAGTAGATTATGCTGCAATTTTTTAAAAACCTAAAATCACAGGGTTTTAAAACAACAGAGATTTATTACTGACTCATGCTACATGTCCCTTGCTGCTTGACAGGGGGAATCTCATTGTAGTCACTGAGAGGGGGGTACCCAGGCTGACAAAGCAGCCACCAGCTCATCATTACAGTGGAAAGGAGACCTCTAGAGTCTCATATGGACACATATCAAATGCTCTAGCCCAGTGTGACACACATCACTTCCATTCACAACTTATTGGCCTCCACCAACCACAAAGAAATGAGGGAATACAATTCTACCATTTCCAGTAAGTTAGAAATTGAAAGTATTTGACAACACTAATGACAAGCATGTGCTGCTATAAGAATTTGTGCTTTAATGTTGCCATTTGATCTATAAATTATCAAATTGCATACCTTGCCCATTGTACAGGTACTTATTATCATAATAAACTTTTAGACATTTTAGGTAATTGCATTTACTGTCAGAATGTATGTTTCCATTTTCTCAAATTTGAACTGCTTCTCTCTTTCTCATCATTCCTGCCACACACACACACACACACACACACACACACACACACACATCCCACTCCAGCTAATCCTCAACTACTGCAATAGCTTCCTAACTGGACTCCTTGTTTCCATCCTTGCCCTCCGAAGGCCACTTCCCCCACATGGCCCCCAGAGTGTTCCTTTTCAAAATATAAATCAAATCAAGTCTTCTCTTACTTAAGATCTTCCAGTTTCTTCCCATTAGACAACAGAATACAAACTCTTTACCATGGCCCATGGGAGCTCCACCCTGTCTACCTCTTCAGCTTCCAGGCACATTTCTCCTTGCCCACCCTGCTCCAACCACAATGGCCTTCTTCTTGATCCTTAAATAAGCCAAGCTAATTTGTGAATCAGAACCTTTGCATTAAATCTTCCTTCTACCTGGAATGCTCTCTCGCCAGTTCTTCACCATGGCTGACACCTCTTGCTATTCAGGTCTTATCAAGGCAACATCTACAGAGACTGTTCCTTATCACACAATTTAAAACAGCACTCCCTCTTGCACCAAGAGCAGGGAGATATGGGGATATATGTATATGTATAGCTGATTCACTTTGTTATAAAGCAGAAACTAACACACCACTGTAAAGCAATTATACTCCAATAAAGATGTTAAAAAATAGTAAAAAAAAAAAAACATTTAGAGCACCTCAAAATTATAAAAAATAAATAAACAAATAAATAAAATTGTACTCCCGGGACTTCCCTGGTGGTCCAGTGGTTAAGACTTCGCCTTCCAATGCAGAGAGTGCAGATTCAATCCCTGGTCAGGGAGCTAAGATCCCACATGCCTCACGGCCAGAAAACCAAAACATAAAGCAGAATCAATATTGTAACAAATTCAATAAAGACTTTAAAAAATGGTCCACATCAAAAACAATCTTAAAAAATAAAATAAAATAGTACTCCCTCCAATCACTCACTGTTATTCATTAATTTAATAAATATTTAAGTGTCAACTATGTGCTAGACACTATTTTAGATACTTAGCTATATTCTTGAAGAAAACAAACAAGCATGCTGTCTCCAGTGAGGGGAGATACACAATATATAATAAGTATATTAAATAAATTATATATTTTATTAAAAACTAGGAGAGAGGAAGGAAAGGGAGGGAGGGAGAGGGGAGGGAGGGAGGGAGTAAGGGAGGAGGGAAGGAAGGAAAACAGACAAGGAAGGCACATACTTGAATAGGTTCCTGCTGGTCAAAGATGGAACAATATTGAGCACCACTGTGTTTAAATCCTGCCACTTCTATATGATTTGTACCTCAGGATAATCCAAGTTTATAATAAAACTGTGAGGAGAAGTTTCTCTCTATAAAAGTATTTCAGCTAATCAATAAAGCAGGAATGATAGAATTTGAGTATCATCATTTTCCAACATTTTGGTCTGGATCTTTGTGTTGTGGAAGCTGTCTTGTGCCTTATGCGATATTTAGCAGCATTTCTGGTTCTACCCGCCAGACGCTGATAACTGTCTACAGACATTGCCAAATCTCCCTGGGAGGAAAAATCACCCTGCTTGAGAACCACTGATCTAGGAAATGAGCATTGATGGCAGTTTACATGACAAAATGAGAGACAAACAGACATTATGTGCTTTCTGATGGAAGTACAAAATAAAACTCATAAAATAATCTTTTTGGTAGAGATAGACACTAAAACACACTCAATCTTCATGACTTGTAGATTCCATATTTGCCATTTTGCCTGCTCATAAAAATTTATTTGTAACCCCAAACAACAAAATGCTTTTGCAGTTATTCATGGACATCCGCAGCATAGCAAAATATTTGAGTCACCTGACACGCAAGCTCCCAGCTGAAGTCAAACAAGGCATTGGTCTGCTTTCTTGCTTCAGTTTTCATAACTGTAAACAAGAGTCCTTTCCATTGTCAATTTAATGCCACATTTTTGTCCTTTTTGTGGGTGACTTTGCTATTTCAAATGGCCCCCAAGTGTAGTGCTGAAGTCCTGTCTAGTGTTCCTAAGCAAAGAAGGCTGTGATGTGCCTTATGGAGAAAATACATTTGTTAGATAAGTTTCATTCAAGCATGAGTTATAGTGCTGTGGGCGATGAGTTCAATGTTAATGAACCAACAACATTTATTAAATAAGTTGTCTTTAAATAGAAACACACATAAACAAGGTTATGTATTGATTGGTTGACAAAAATGTTGTGACCAGAGGATCACAGAATCCTAACCCAACCCTGCATTTCCCTTAGGAGCAATGGTTCAGCGTTTATTAATTCAGTGTTCACAGCAACTTTATAGAACAGAACTACCACAAATGCTGAGAACTGACTGTATAACAAATGTAATTATATGATTTTGTATTTCCACACTTTGATCTTTTAGAAAATAATTTCCAGTCTGCACTTAATGTTGTCTTTAAATAGCTATCTAATCCATGTACATAAAATACACCACATGTGCACTTATAAATGTATATGTAATGCTTACAAATAAAATTATTCTAAATAATAAACAACAACAATTTACTGAATAGCAAACAAAATTATATGACTCTGGATTTGCTTCAGAATAATATGGGATGAGGAGCAGTGGCTAAGGGTAGATGAAACAAGACTGGTCATAGTTGATTACTATTGAAATTGGGTGATGATATATGGGGTTTCATTATGCTCTACTCTTGTATATGTTTAAAATTTTCTATAATAAAAAATTATAAAAATAGAGCAAGAATAAAATATGGATTTGGGGAGACAGGCATCAGAAGTTAACAATTTCAATTAAGATGGTCAGGATAGGTCTTGTTGAGAAGGTGGCATTTTAAAAAGAAATGAGAAAGTTGGCCATATAAAGAGCTGGAACAAAAGCAACCTAAGCAGAAGGAACAGTCAGTACAAAGGTCCCGAGGCAAAGTGTATCCTATATATTCAAGGCATTGCGAAGAAACCAGTGAGGCTGGAGTAGAGTGAGCAGGAGGAGATGACAGTGGAGAAGTGAGGACAAGGCCTTGTCAGTCCTTGTCAGGGCTTTGACTTTTATTCTGGATCGGATAGGTAGTCAATGGAGGGTTTTATGAGCATCTGGCTTCTGTTGATTCTAAACTCTAGACTGTAAGGAATCTGGAATAAAAGCAAAGAGCCCCAGAACATTGCAGTAATCCCAGTAAGAAATGATGGTACTTGGTGCCAGGAATGGTAGCAGTGGAGGTAGTAATAAGTGGTTGATTTTAGATATATTTTGAGAATACAGCCAATAGGAGATCCTGAACAATTGAGTGTGGGATATGAGAAAAAGAAAGGACCAAGATTTTGGACCTTGGCAACTACAAAGAAGAAGTCTTTAATAACTCATATGGAGAGGAAGATATTTGCAAAATACTAGTGTATCCACCATTAGAGATGATCTGATTATGTCCAGTAAAATATTTACACGAGTACAAATAAAATCTGCCATTCATTTGGTGTATACTACACACTTGACACGTTTCACACACTCCTTTCAATACTCACAACATACCTGAGGCTCAGAGGAGGCAAAGAGGCTTGTCCCGAGACACAAGGCAACTCAATGACAGAGTTCGGCTGCAAAACCAACATTTCTCTGGGCACCAAACAAATGCCTCTTCCAGAATAACACATTTACTTGAAAATTAGTATTTTAAGTATGGCAAAGAAGACAACTTTCAATTAATAAAAACAATTAAATAGAAATATCCATCTCATGCCAAGTAAGAGGATTCAATGTTACTTAAAACATAGCTTATTTAAAAGAGTTAACCATTTAAATGCCACAGGGCCACAGTGAATGTTGGCTTTGGACCTTAAGAGGGCCTGCTTCTAAATTCTGCACTTGTTTTGCTAGACTAAGACTCACACATTCACAACCTCTCAGGCTTGCTTGCCTTTCTCAACAAAGAACAGCCTGTACTATCTTTCTGGACCCTGCTGCTCTGCAGCTAAAGATGAATGTCTAAGACCAAGCCCTGTGAGCTGCAGAAGCACCTGACACAACACCAGAGGCTCATTCACCTCTGCACACGAAGTAGCAGGTTTGATGGATGGCTCTGGATGACATTCATAATGGGCACCAGCTTTCAGAAAAAGGGCTTCTAACAGAGCCTCTTGGATACACAGATCCGGCAAGTTCCTGGTGGACTTACATCAGTTGTGAAGAATAAGTTGGATTCTTCCAATCCAAGAACATGGTATATCTCTCCATCTGTTTGTATCATCTTTAATTTCTTTCATCAGTGTCTTATAGTTTTCTGCATACAGGTCTTTTGTCTCCTTAGATAGGTTTATTCCTAGGTATTTTATTCTTTATGTTGCAATGGTAAATGGGAGTGTTTCCTCAATTTCTCTTTCAGATTTTTCACCATTAGTGTATAGAAATGGAAGGGACTTCTGTGCATTAATTTTGTATCAAGCTACTTTACCAAATTCATTGATTAGCTCTAGTAGTTTTCTGATAGTATCTTTAGGATTCTCTATGTATAATATCATGTCATCTGCAAACAGTGACAGTTTTACTTCTTCTTTTCCAATTTGGATTCCTTTTATTTCTTTTTCTTCTCTGACTGCTGTGGCTAAAACTTCCAAAACTATGTTGAATAATAGTGCTGAGACTGGGCAACCTTGTCTTGTTCCTGATCTTAGTGGAAATGGGTTCAGTTTTTCACCATTGAAAATGATGTTGGCTGTAGGTTTGTCATATATACTACCCAAAGCAATCTACAGATTCATTGCAATCTCTATCAAACTACCAATGGCATTTTTCACAGAACTAGAACAAAAAATTTCACAATTGGTATGGAAACACAAAAGACCCCGAATAGCCAAAGCAATCTTGAGAAAGGAAAATGGATCTGGAGGAATCAGGCTCCCTAACTTCAGACTATACTACAAAGTTACAGTATTCAGGACAGTGTGGTACTGGCACAAAAACAGAAATATAGATCAATGGAACAGGATAGGAAGCCCAGAGATAAACCCACACACACATGATCACCTTATCTTTGATAAAGGAGGCAAGAATATACAATGGAGAAAAGACAGCCTCTTCAAGAAGTGGTGCTAGGAAAACTGGACAGCTACATGTAAAAGAATGAAATTAGAACACTCCCTAACACCATACACAAAAATAAACTCAAAATAGCTTAAAGACCTAAATGTAAGGCCAGACACTATAAAACTCTTAGAGGAAAACATAGACAGAACACTCTAAGACTTAAATCACAGCAAGATCCTTTTTGATCCACCTCCTAGAGAAACAGAAATAAAAACAAAAATATACAAATGGGACCTAATGAAACTTAAAAGCCTTTGCACAGCAAAGGAAACCATAAACAAGACAAAAAGACACCCCTCAGAATGGGAGAAAATATTTGCAAACGAAGCAACTGACAAAGGATTAATTTCCAAAATATACAAGCAGCTCATGCAGCTCAATATCAAAAAAACAAACAACCCTAATCCCAAAATGGGCAGAAGACCTAAATAGACATTTCTCCAAGGAAGTTATACAGGTTGCCAACAAACACATGAAAGGATGCTCAACATCACCAATCATTAGAGAAATGCAAATCAAAACTACAGTGAGGGGCTTCCCTGGTGGTGCAGTGGTTGAGAGTACACCTGCCAATGCAGGGGACACGGGTTTGTGTCCCGGTCCGGGAAGATCCCACATGCCGCAGAGCGGCTGGGCCCGTGAGCCATGGCCGCTGAGCCTGCACGTCCGGAGACTGTGCTCCTCAACGGGAGAGGCCACAACAGTGAGAGGCCCATGTACAGGAAAAAAAAAAAAAAACTACAGTGAGGTATTACCTCACACCAGTCAGAATGCCCATCATCAAAAAATCTACAGAGAACAAACATATGGACACCAAGGAAAATGGCGGGGTGGGGTGGGGGGTGATGGTGTGATGAATTGGGAGATTGGGATTGACATATATACACTAACATGTATAAAATGGATAACTAATAAGAACCTGCTATATACAAAAATAAATAAAATTCTAAAATTAAAAAAAAAATCTACAAACAATAAATGCTGGAGAGGGTGTGGAGAAAAGGGAACACTCTTGCACTGTTGGTGGGAATGTAAATTGATACAGCCAATAAGGAGAACAGTATGGAGGTTCCTTAAAAAATTAAAAATAGAACTACCATACGACCCAGCAATCCCACTACTGGGCATATACCCTGAGAAAACCATAATTCAAAAAGAGTCATGCACCACAATGTTCATTGCAGCACTATTTACCGTAGCCAGGACATGGAAGCAACCTAAGTGTCCATCGATACGGCACATATATACAATGGAATATTACTCAGCCATAAAAAGAAACAAAATTGAGTTATTTGTAGTGAGGTGGATGGACCTAGAGACTGTCATACAGAGTGAAGTAAGTCAGAAAGAGAAAAACAAATACTGTATGCTAACACATATATATGGAATCAAAAAGAAAATGGTTCTGAAGAACCTAGGGGCAGGACAGGAGTAAAGATGCAGACGTAGAGAATGGACTTGAGGACACGGGGAGGGGGAAGGGTAAGCTGGGACGAAGTGAGAGAGTGGCATGGACATATATACACTACCAAATGTGAAATAGATAGCTAGTGGGCAGCAGCCACATAGCACAGGGAGAGCAGCTCGGTGTTTTGTGTCCACCTAGAGGGGTGGGATAGGGAGGGTGGGAGGGAGACCCAAGAGGGAGGAGATATGGGGATACATGTGTATGTATAGCTGATTCACTTGTTATACAGCAGAAACTAACACACCATTGTAAAGCAATTATACTCCAATAAAGATGTTTAAAAAAAAAAGAAAAGTAAAAAATGTAAAAAAAAAAAAAAAGAATAAATTGGAAGCTTGGGGAGAGGAATAATAGTAACAAAGTATTAAAAAAAAAAAAAACTAACCAAGAATATTTACTATTTAAAATTAATTGACATACTGGTACCAAACAACGATCTGTGATGCATGAATGTCCCTGCCCAGGTAATTATAAAAGAAGTCTGTAAAATGATGACAGAAAGGCTGTCTACCAGCTTCACTAAAGAATGGTAGGAGCTGAGATAAGACCAGGACCCAATTTATTCCCCTTCCCAAATCAGTTACCAAACATCGTTACAGTAGCATTACAGCAAAATTTAGCTCCATCTCTGCTCCCAAATCAGGCAGCCAATGGTTCTAAGCATGCATTTCAGAATGCAAGGGACTAAAACAGCTTTTCTTTATACTTTAATGAACTACTGCCTGAGAAGCTTCAGTTTAGGTCTCAAACTTCCTTCTCACAACTTTCTAGGAAATGTTTCTACAGTCATTACAATACATTGTTAGTGGGGACAAAAATGAGACTAATGAATGACAAATTTAAAACTTGTCTATGATATAAAACATTCACTCAACAATCATTTGCCGCATAAATCCCATGTGCCAGGCATATTCTGGACACCTAAAAAGCAAATGTGACTATGATGTGGTCTCTGCCCTCAAGAAGTTACCAAAGTTGTGGTGGAAACAGAAAAAAATTACAATTTTATATGAAAAAAACTACAATAGATTTATGCACAGTGGTTTAAGGGAGCTGCACATAAAGTGTGAGTTGAGGGTAATATAAGGAAGACAGCTTGGAGATGACAGGATTAGATTAAAATTCTTCTACTAAGTAGATCCTCGTCCCATGACTTTTGCCAGTGAAACCCAAGATATTCACATTGAAGAAGGCTGTGTAATATGAAATATCCATATTTGCTGACAAAACTGATAGTAAAAACTCCAGTAGGTGCCAGACAATGTTTATTGACTGAATGGCTACAAATTGGCAATAATATCTCCCCACCAAGAGATCAGAGGACACTGGTGTTTCTGTTGATGAGTAAACGTCAAACCACTGGCATTAACTCCTTCGTGTTAATCTCCTCTTCCCAACAACTCCTCCCCCTCCATCCAAGACAAAAACCTAGGAGTAATCCTGACAGTCTCACTCTCACTCTTTGTCTCTAATCCAATACCAAGTCTGCTCTCCAATTACACTCCCCCACCCCTTAGTCCCAGCCACCAGCACCACCAGCATTAAAACCTGTCCACATTCACTATTGGCCCTCCTCCATCAATCTATTCTACTTTTAAAACTCAGCAAACCTGATGTTTTCAAAATTCAAATCCAATCTTATTGCTCACTTGCTTAAAACTATTATTAACTCGCCATTGCTTTCAGAATACTGTCCAAGGTCCTCAACATGGCCCCAAAGTCCTAAGTGACCTGGCAGCTTCAGGTTGTACCACATCCTTCATTGTTTTTGCACTGTAACCCACTAGTATTCTCTAACTTCTCCCAATAAGCCAAACTTCCTCCTGCCTCAGGGCCTTTGCACAACCTCTTTCCTCTGCCTAGAACTCGCCTATCCAAACCCAGCCCCATTTTAGACCTCAAGTCAAATTTCACTTCCTAAGAAAGGCTTTCTCTGGCTCTTCATAGTAGATTTGTCCTTCCTACCCCCTAATCCTTATCCCCTCCCTTATGCCCTCTCATACCTCTCAGTACTTTCCCTTCACTGGAATATAAACTCCTAAGGGCAGAGACTGTCTGTATGGTGCATCAATTACAGCTTCTAATTGTACACTTTGTGATCATTTGACTAATATCTGTTCCCCCTCCTCACCAGACTGTAAGCATCATGAAGTCAGGGACCATATCTAGCCCACGGTATGCCGACAATAAATATTTACTGAACCCCTCTATCTCTCAACATATCAAAGGCGATGAAAGCCCATGACAAGTTCATATACACAATTTCCAGTGATCAATTGATATGTAGTTAGGAAAAACTCATAAGGTATATGGGGTGTGTGTGAGGGGAGCCTCTTGATTGGAAAAACTACCTTAGATAACAGAAAAAAGCGTGCATGCATGCATGCATGTTGGGAAAGGGGGTGCAGAAGAGCTGAGGGCCACCCACTTCTATAGCCTATGAGCTAATATGTGACTTTAGGATATGTCAATTTACTTCTCAATCAGTCTCCTCATCTATAAAACTAGAAGTGAAAACACTTTCCTGCCCACCTCAAGTGACATGTTGAAGGAGAAGCTTCTATATCAAAGGAAAATGGCTCTACATAAGTAATATTTATTTTCACTGTTTAAATGTTTCAAAGAATTTGCCTCTGGGGACAACTCTAGATTTTTTTTTTCCTTGCAGAGCTAAATGAATTGTCTTGTTGGACAGTCTGGGTCTGACCAAAATTTCGGGTGAATCACCATGGCTGGTGGAAGCTCTCCATAGTGCAGGTGCCACTTCAAAGGACATTACCCTTTCCACGTATTCAAGAATGATTGGTGAACACAGTTTCTGAAGGTGGAGAAGCTAAACCTTTCTGACCTCCAAACTGAGGCATCCTTTGGAAAGCAGAGTGTTATTGAAACAAAGTCAAAAGGAAGAAAATGTCCTTAAAAAGAAGTCACAAATTCAAATGCTTACGGGGCAGGCAGGTGAAGGTGAGAGGCAGCCTGCGTGAGGGGCTAAAGACCCTATGGCACACTGGAGTTGAGGGGAATACATAAAATATTGTCCAAACTAAAGAGAGTGGACTGTTATCATTAATTATGCTAAAGAAATAGGCATCAACCAGGCTGTCCCAGGCAAACCAGGACATACGGTCACTTTGACTAGGCGGCATGACTGCTTGGCTCCAGTTAATGTGGAAACGCCAAACTACTATTGACAGCTATTCCCATTTTTCAAGAGAAATCAGGAAGTTGGGTTTTTTGTGTAAAATTTTCTGATTTTTAACGTTGACAACAATTTGTTTTTTAACACTGAGTATACCACACGAAACACATATTTAGGGAGCCAGCTAGCTGATGGCCTATGTCTGTAAGTATTTTCTCCATCATTATTCACCATCATCACCATCAGCAGGGTTATTTTTCTCCAAAGAGACAAGTGTCTGTATCACCTTCCACTGCAGAGAGAGAATCTTTGGTGAACACATTAATGAGCATGTATCTGCTAAGCACCTAGCAGCTGTCCAACAGGTGCTCTCACAAGTATTAGCTCTCTTAAACTACCCAACATCGTGGGGGTAGGGATTCTTACTATCCTCCACTTTACAGGAGACAAATCAGAAGTTCAATGTAACAAAATGATTTAATTTCCCAAACAGCAGACTAGGGATGCAAAGTCATCAATTCTTCACAAGTAACAAGTTTAGAGGAACTTAAAAGGGTAAGAAGCAGAAGGCAAGAAGAAAGAGTAGCATTAAAGCCAAAAAGAAAGGAGTGAGAAAGAAGTAATTTTGACTGTTGGGCATATAATGGGGTCTTAGTATCTTGCTGAATAAATGAATGAACATGTTTGTGAATTTTCGGTTGCGGTGTTGGCATCTGTCAAGTGAAAGAAAATGTATTCGAAGTTAGACCACCTGTATTTGAACATCACCTTCACTGTGCGCTAGAATGTGAATTTTGGTAGATATTTAATATTTCTAACCTCAGTCCCTCACCTATAAAATGGACATAACATCTACTTAGAGGGCTGTTTTGAGAAATAATTGGAACAACATGTATGAAATAACTTGCACGGTGTATGGTACATAGAAAAACAACTCAATGGATGTTCCCTTCCTCCCAGTTCACTTGGGAGGAAGGGGAGATATTATTTGTTTTTCTTTTCCTATTGATTTTATTAGTTTTCTAAAAGCGCCTCTTACCTCCAAATGTATCTCTATCCAGTTCTTTTTTATTTACTTTCTTCCCCTTAACTGAATCTGGTTTGCCCCTAACAGGGCTTCCCTCTCTGCCTTTTTCCATGAGGGTTTTTTTGCCTCTGGGCTGGAGGTGAAACGGGAGGAGGTTGATATTCTCCTGGATTCCCATTGCCGATTTCAGATGAAGAGTACACACCTTTCATTCATCTATGAGTCTGCAAGCCCTTCAAGAGCTAGACTGTATCCTCCTCCTGCTGGTCAGACACCCCAGCCTGGGGTGTGGGGGAAGAGTTTGGCCAACAGCGGACCATCAGTAGATGCGTGCTGAGTAACTGAACTGGCCGTACAAACTATCTAAATTCCTCTCTTGTAAATCCCAAGGATAAGCTAGATTTAGAGTTGTCCAGTAATTGTAGAGAAGTTCAACATTACTGAGTAATTAATAAGCACCTGTCCAGTTCTTAAGATTATTATGTGGAAGAATAGACATAAGTTTTAACAAATTTGTCTTTCTCAATTATTGTATATGCACTGATTTATGGATATAATGGGTATAAAGAGTCTAACCAACTTTAATATCCAACATAAAAATATATTTGGCTAAGGAATAATGGCATTGAAGGTCATAGAACACCTTATAAAGGCAGTTTCACTGTCAGTATGTACTTCATGGAGTATAGCCATTAAAACGACTCTGCAGTGAATGATGAGGGAAATCAGTTACATTAATTTAGGAAGATTCAAATGCTACGCACATTCATAAAACCTCTAATGGAATAGCACACTCTTCCAACAAGGCAGGGGTCGTTATCAGAAGGGTTCTGCACCTGCACACCCAGGTCTCAGCTACAGTAGAATTGCTCCAATCTGATGCACATTCCATGTTTGTAGAGTCAAGACGGTGGCAAAGCAAATAATGACAGCGAATGCTCCTCAAAATTTACTCCCATTTGGCCCCTAACACATCACTACCCAACCCATGGGAATAATGATCATTTTTTGGTCAAGGTGAAAATGAAAGCAAAATTGTAAATGGCTGCTTTGTTTAGATTCTCTGAGATGGGGGCAGAGATACCACTAAAGGCCCATTAAGGCAGGTCTGTCACCAGCATGATTAACATCTCTCAGCTGATAACTGAGGCTTGTTCTCTGTGCCTCCCTGCACAGAAACAAGGCTATTGATGAAAAGCCCTTGTCAGTGGAGAAAATATGAGCATGATGGAGACTGCCAAAAATATTCCCAAAGTGATACAGGAAGTAAAGCGTACCTGTGGTACTAAGCATATGGCTGGGGATGAGAGAATCCCTGAAAGAGTTTTGAGTTGATGGCCACACACACTTTGCCATATTTTTTTCAGTATGGCTGTGGGGCGCCATTTCCCATCACTGTGCTCTGGGATATGCTGGCCGAGAGGTATCCAACCCCCGACCTGACAGAGGGGGCTGGGCAGTTGGGAGGAACACACCGGGCCTTGTGCAGGTGTGTCTCACAGACCTGTGTGGTGTTCAGGGCAGGGTAAACTGCATGATTTTTGGAATCTGGGGCTCTTATAGGAAACAGCATATCAAGGGAATACTAGGACCAAGCCCGGTCTGCAAAACAAGTGGGATTCCTAAAGTTAAGAGAAGAAAAATCTTCAGGCATGACCACTGTGTGCTCCATAGCAGTGCAGCAGGGTGTACAGAAAGGGGGTCCGGGGGCCTGGGGCCATAGCAGACACAGTGTTCTCCCTCTCAGCATAAGCCTCTCCCCAAAGTTCCAGCCCCTACTAAGAAGTTACAAGTGTCTAAATACGTTAGGATAATAAACCAACTCTAGAAATTGTAAACATAAATTTATGTTTCTAAGTTTTTATCAAGATAAAGACAAACCAAAAAAATATGATGGTAATCCTTCACAGCCACATCAGTTTATCAGATGCTATCTAGCCCCCCACCTCCACCCAACACTCCCTCCCCATCTCCTCTTTATAGCTCCATTCTCCAAGGTTACAGAGGCTCAGAAACTCTCAGAGCAGCAGAGCTTTCTCATCTTCTGAAATTTCCCCAAGAAAAAGCAAACATAGACTCTCAAGTGCTACCACAAGTGACAGGAATCCCTAGGCTCCTGCTGTGTTGACAAAATTCTGCAGGAGCAAATGGACCTGGTCAGAAAGAGTCCTGGTTACTGTAATTCTTTAATAGTAACATTTTCCAATCACGGCATCACAGCGATAACCAAGTTCCTCTGACAGGAGAGCATTCTGATAGCAAACCGTTTCAGCCACCCTGGGGGTGGGGAGGGAGAAACAAACACAAAAGCCTGCACAGCAATATAGCCTGAAAGGTTGAGTTTTCATTTACTTCTATCTCTGGAGCTCACGGCACTATAAGCTCCAGCATTAAATTTTAAGCATTTAATGCCGTAGGATCAAGGAGAAGCCAGAGAAGTGTTCAGATTCATCAACCACTGGTCTTGCAGTGAATTTTCAGCAAAGAAAAGAGGGACATTGCTTGAAGAGAATGCAACATTGCTTGAAGAGAATTGCTCTTCAGCATTGCTTGAAGAGAATGCAACATTGATCAGGATGAAAAGCATCTATTTCTGGAGATTTGTGAAATGATATCATTAACCGATTATAGTTTAGAGTGTATAGACATGTGACCCTCAAGAAGGTCAATACTCACTAGAATATGATTTGCTGTGATGACAGAAGCCAAATCTTATTTTAACTACCAGCAGAGATGGAAAGAGACTGGGATCTCTTTGAAATTACGATGGTTAGAATGAAATACACTTAATATAGCAAGTTAATAACACAGTATTTCACATTAAATGAAGCTATAATAGGCCTTTTACAGTTAGGAATTGTGCCTGATAAATTATTGACATGTCAAATATAGAATAATGACCTTAAATGTCTTTTTTCCTCTCTTAGTCTTTCAAGTAAAAGCAATCTGAACCACTTAGTTTTGTGACTATAATACAAATTTTTGGTTTTCTAGCATAAGGTCCTTTTCTATAACTGTATGGACTGGTACATGAAGAATTAGTCTTTGAAAGAACAAGAATACTGATATCAATTACTAGAAGAAAGTAATGATACTTTATATTTCTTCAGTGTTTCACAGTTTTTCACTCATTTATTCAATGAGTATTTCAGGAGCTCTTACTATGTGCTATGCTAAATGTTAGGTGGATGGTGGTGACCGAAACAAACTCATCTTTACTTCCATGGAACAAAAACCTTTCACACATCCTAGAGAAAAAGACGGAGCAAGAGTTGATACCCCTTGGCTCAGTCTCATCAACTCCTCTTTTTTGTTGTTATGCTTGGAACAGAGAGTCACTGGAGCCCTCTTATGAAAGGGGCTACATCCTGGAAGGACACACAAGGATTCTGTGGGATCCCAAGAACAGGAACAGGCACAGTCAGGCTTCCTAGGACCTATAATTGGACCCAGGGCAACCATAAATCTCCACAGGCTTATTTTGCTCTTCTTTTATACCAGGTGTCAGCTACCTCTAGGACTCAGCCACTCTCTGCTGCTCTGCTCTGCTCTCCTCTTGGGACATGTCAATCATGGAGAGGCAGTAGTCAACGAGCCCAAAAGCCCAGGTTTAAATGCCAGCTATGCTACTTACTAGCTGTGTGACAGTGAAGATATTAATTAACCTCTCTGTGCCTTAGTTTCCTCATCTGTAAAGTGGAGATATTAATAGAACCTACCTCATAAAGTTGTTGAAGTGTTCATGACATACATCACATAAAGCACTTGGTATAGTGCTTCTCATTCAATAAAATTGTGACCACAAACACTGACATAGGATTTAGTGAAGTGCCAAGCACTGTTTTAAGGGTTTTCTACATGTTAATTTATGTAATCCTCACAACAACACTATGGTGAAAATACTGCTATTATCTTCATTTCACTGACAAGAAACCAGAGCCTTAGAGAAGTTAAATAAATTGCTGAAGATCACACAACTGACAAGAATCCACATCTATTTCACTCCAAAACCTGGGGTCTTAATGACTGTGCTAGCATAATAACTGGCTGAGTCTTATCCTTGAATCTAAAAATTTTTTCTCCATCTCAATGTTGCTTGATTGAAGTGCTCCTAACTTCTGCTCACCATGACTTCTCTTGGCCCTGATTCTACCTCAGGGCTCTAGTCTATGTTTCCTCTTTCAAATCCCAGCTCATCTTTTCATGACAAATCCCCTCAAGGTTTGCTAAACTACCCTCTGTCAGTGTCTACCCTAGTCCAGTTTGCTCTGAATGTAGGCAATGAGGTTACTTGGTTCAAACAGGACCAGATGGGCATGGCAGACAATAGGACTGACATTTCTAATGTACCCATTCTGTGGATACAATAATAAAGGTTTTTAAAAGTCTGGTAACTAACCCAAGTTAGTCTGTTGTCTCCAGAAGTAGGACTCCAGTCTGGGATTTTTTGACTCCAAGACCAGTGAACCTTCCATAATTCCTCTGGGACATTTCTCTCTGTGTCTATGGAGGCCTAATTCTGCCTAGCTAGGAGCCATCACTTTACTCAAAAATGACTACAGCCAAAATTATACTCAACAATAGCAAGTAAAAATCAGAAAAAAAATGACAAATATTTCAGCTATTTCCATATCCCGGAGCTTAGTCCACTGTAAAAGTACATCGTTCACCTAATACAATAAATTCTCTCTAGTATAGACATTTGCTCTTTTTCCCTCCTGATTCCTAAATCAAGATTTCCTGCTTAGGTACTAAGCAGAGAGCAACTTTTTATAGCTCTATCAACAAACAATTCTTGCCCACTCAAACATCGCCAGATGCCATTTTGGGGAGGGTAGGGGAGCTTGGGGGATACTAAGAATCCCAGAATAATCTGCACAAATTCAAATTTTAGAAAATAAAAATGATGGCTTATGAGTGGGAGTAGGGAGTTTGGCAGTGTGGGGTACAATCTGTTTTCCCACTCCTAAGTAAAGAGTTTGTTTATGCTAATTGATTCTCCATCAGGAGATTGGACTTTAGTCTATACACTTTCTCCCAGGCCTGAAATATTCTGAATGTTATGCTTTCAACAGTTTTGGATTAATGTCTGCTAACAGAAGCTAGCTATTAAAACTGAGAATGGAGCAACATAGTTGAAGTTACCTTGGAACATAAAACTATTCCTTAACTATCCTGAGGCCTTGTGTCTTTGTGACATCATGTCCATTATGTTGAAATATCGACTGAGACTTGTCCTCTGCTAGGAGAGGCGAGACAAGTGCTCATACTTAAGAAACTCAAGAAACCTATCTCTTGCGGACAAGTAATAATGATTGCAACAAACCAAGAAGGCCTCAGTTTAACCAACAAATGGATCCTCATGATCTCAAGGATAACAAGAACTGTATTAATGACTTTCCTAATGGTGGAACCCTGTTTATCAAATTACCACAGGGGCAGTGTAGTCTAATGAAAAAAGCATGGCCCCCGAGAGTCTGACAAACCTGAGTTCAAATCCTTCCTCTGGCATGGTTTCTTTCTGACTTAGTTTCCCTTTCTGAGTTTTAGTTTCTTCACCTGTAACAATGGGGATCTTGTCCTAAGAATGCATATATTAGAATGCCTACATAGAAAAAGAAAATAAATAAAGGTTATTTCTTTCCTTCCTTCCCTCATAAGAAACTCCTTATAAGACAAATTTCCACTACAACAGGGCAAATTTGGCATCATTATATCTGATCTCAAATTTGTAATACCTAGAACAGAGCAATAAGAAACTTGTCCTAAGAGAATTTCTACAATAACAGTTCCAAACCAGCTTACTCAAAAGCTGGTTACAACTTTCCCTTGAAACCTCCTATACTTTCAATAAGGTTAATGAGAATGTTTCTAAACAGCTATCTGCTAGTTGAGAGTGAAAACATCATCTAGATACTGTTCTGTACCATCTGGTCATTTTGTACCCAGCACACTCACCTCTCACACCTCAGAACAGTGCTGGGGAGGGAGGAGGCTAAAGTCTTTGAAGATCTGATGCTGGAATTCACTAAAATTTTTATAATTCACATCCAGGAAATGCTTAAAGCCATAACTTGGGTAATTAACTAACTTGGCATCACTCAAAGTTCTGAGTATGGAGAATTAATTAAAAGCAGTATTTCAAGTGTTTGCAAGGGGTAAATTGGGGTGAAATTGTGACAGCTGAATTGAACAGATTGGAATGTAGATGTGTCAGGGCAGAGGTGTCTGAGAATTTTTAACATCTGGAAAGCTGATTAAATTTATTATCTCAGCATTTTCTTCTGCCTTTAATTAGGTAATGACACCCAGAGTAACTATGTAAGACTGCAGAGAGGGGCTCTCTCCCACCAGCGTGGATGTGAAAATCACAGGAGGACTATAGCAGACCTCCTTCTGAATTCAACATGGGTCTTTAAGAGGCAATGACTCTTAGTCCCAAGACATGTGTTTTAAGAAGGGTAAGCTGTGACAAAGCGAGAGAGAAGCATGGACATATATACACTACCAAACATAAGGTAGATAGCTAGTGGGAAGCAGCCGCATAGCACAGGGAGATCAGCTCTGTGCTTTGTGACCGCCTGCAGGGGTGGGATAGGGAGGGTGGGAGGGAGGGAGACGCAAGAGGGAAGAGATATGGGAACATATGTATATGTATAACTGATTCACTTTGTTATAAAGCAGAAACTAACACACCATTTTAGAGCAATTATACTCCAATAAAGATGTAAAAAACTAAAATAAAATAAAAAAGTGTCCAAATAACATTAGCTGTTAAACTCTTAAATGCCAGCCAATCAACAAACATGCCTCAGAGACCTAGTATTGTTGGGCATGGAGGCAGGGACACAAAGAGCAGATCAGACATATTCTTACGAAAGGATAAGTAGGAAGACATAATCTGCACTAAACTGGTAGCGAGAGATACATCCATTAAATACTTTTAGAGCCCAGAGGTGGGTAGTCTTACTCATTGCTGAGGAAGTCACTTGGAAATGAGGTCAAATGGGAATTAAAATAATCCACTCACTTTGCCATTAAGATCTCAGGGTCTTATTAGTCAATGACCTTGGCCCCCAAAAGAAAAAAAAAGGTTTGGAAAATAGGACATGGTGATACAGGGATCTTGAGAAGGAAAGGAAAAGGAGATAGAGTTTTGGTATTGTTTTTTCCAAAAAAGAACATGTGGTAGGTGATTATGTTATAATCTCATGGCATTATGTCAGTCTGTGGCAGCCATCTACAAAAGACACACTTCTCAGTCAACTCAGTTTTAAACTTTCCACTGATGGGGGCAATAGAATGACCTGTTAGCCATTCCAGTCTGAAGGGGAAATCCAACAGCACCTTATTCCTGGGCCTTGCACATGAAGGAGTTTAGTTGCAAACTTTGCCCCCATCGGCTCTGATTTGGGTTTCAGGAGTCACTGTGGAGGCTCTCCTCGTCATCCAGCACACACTGCCTAGATGGACGCAGCTAGACTTTAGGGTCCGGTTCTCCAGTGAGAATCCTGACTTCACACTGCTCTTCAGACGGTGGGAATTTATGGGTCTCCTGCTTGGCAGAGCCTCATTAGGTAATGAGAGAGGGAGCAGTCCTAAAGAGATGAATAGTAATTCCCCAGTGTAACTTCCTCCTCCACTCCAGCAGACAAATTAATTCCCTGCCTCATGTAATGCTCAAGTTCTTTTAAACTCTGGCTGCACCACCATGGCACTGTCGTCTCAATGGATCTATTGGTACTTGTTATTTTAGGGAGGAGTAGACCCATCTGCTTCAGGATAGAAAAGCATTACCAGCTATGCTGCCTAGAAGCCCAGGCTAGTTTTGCATGACTCGTTTGGACAACTCATGTAATAAATAGTTTGTACTTTTTTGCCTACCAGGAGCATGGAGGCCATTCACTTATTCCCCAGTCAATGTGCCAACAAATATTTATTCATTGTCTACTATGCTTCAGGCACGGTAGGTACTCTACAAGAGTAAGGTTTCTTCTATGTCACAGGAAGACCAAAGCAAGGGGATACAAAGAATTAGTTTACAGACAAATAGATATAATAATAATAATAATCTCTTCAAAATGAAAAGCATTTACAAGGTACTATTAAATAGGTTATTTGCTCTAGATTAACTGGAGACACGATAAAGGTACCTGAAGGTACTATAGGAAAGAGAGGAAGAGGAATGTTCTTTTGGAGAGTATTCTAGAATTAAACTGCACATGTGTTTTATTGTGGGAGACAATAAGTTCCTGAGACTGGATCACTCAGGCCAAGTCTAAGTCACATAAACTGATGTGCCACGGAGTTCAACCATAAAGCTAACCAGTCGTTACCTCTATTGAGCTTGTACTGTGTATCCAGTGCTTTGCAGATGTTACTTCTCTTAGCCCTCACTGGAAGTAGGAATCAGAGTTAATAGCTTTCTCTTGGTCCCCTACACGAGCATATTAACTAGTAGAAGCAAATTTAAATTCAACTAAAGCCCCAAATATATAAGCTAGCTCATATTGTAACTTTGCCAAAAGCCTACAGTCTTTATGGGGAGATGAGACCTACACACTTAGAAAACTAAAAATACAGGACAACTATGCTAAGGTGGTACATAGCTTCAGAGGTGAATTTGTTCTTTTAAAGTTCAAGAGTTTTCCAGTGTATTATGGAAAAGGCATATTTACCACCCTTCAACATAAAACAAAATAAGGGTCAGAGGAGAACTATAAACATAGAGTGTTGTAAATAGCAAAGAATTCTAGTTTGGGGTAACCAGGAAAGGACATTTGAGCTTGCCTTGAAGAAAATCAAACATTTTAACAGGTGGAGAAGGAAAGGAATTTTTTCCAAGAAGGCAGGGCATGTGTCCTGGGGACATGGGAGCATATGATCCATTTCAGGAATAACAAGTAGCTCAGTGTGGCTACAGTGTAGCGGATTAATAAGGAAGTATGATGGCAGATGATATCCAAAGAACAGGTTGGGGCTCAATTGTGGAATGCATTGACCACCATGCTAAGAAGTTTATGGTCAACCTTGGAGGCAGTTGGGTGCTATTAATGACTTTCAACAGGAAGGGATATTATCAGATGTGCATTTTATAAACGTAAGTTAGAGAATGGAAAACTGGAGGAAAGACTGGAGAAAATACAGATCATAGGCTAGCATGTCAGTTAGGAACCTATTACAGTGGTGTAATCTGAGATACTAAAGTTAATAGAGTAGAAGGGAGGGGATACCTTTGAGAAGCACTTAATGGGCAAGATTTAACCACAAAGTGAAGAAGAAGAGAAACTGAACATGAGGCTGTGTTGTCTAGCTTAGGTACTAGACAGAGTATAATGAGAGTAAAGGTAAAGTTAGTGAAGAGTCAGTTTGAGATACAAAAGGTAACAGGTACATAGTCTTTTGGGGAAGAGATCACTGTGGGCTGAGCTAGCAATCAGAAGTCACCCAGAATTGGCCTAAATGGCATGACCCCATGAATGAGGGCAAGAAATCAGGGACTTTTTTTCTAGTTCTCCTACAGCTGAACTTGCATTTTTACTAAGTTTGATCAACTCTGGTCAGGTGCTTGCTCCCTATCTGTTACTGAACTCTAACAACAAAAGTAGAATGCTGAGATTTCTTTCCCCCGAAATGCCTAAGAGTGTCAATTGTAATCCTGTACTAATAGTTATGTCTGTAGCAAAAACAGTACTAATGACTTAAACTTGTAAAGTGCTTTACACATTTAAAATATTCTAACATTCGTCACTCATTCATTCAACAGCCAACCACGGGAAGTGACTGTGAGGATTAAGAATATGTGCTCTGGAGTTAGGCTGCCTGTGTTAGGCTCTGCCACACACTCACTGTGTGACCCTAGGCAGGTTACTTAACTCCTCTGTGCCATTTTCTCAGCTCATCTATAAATGTGTATAATAGTAATGCTGTGATGATGACTGAGTGAGTTAACTCATGTAAAGCATTTAGAAGAATGCCTGGCACTAGTAAGTGTTCAATATACTGTCATTACTTTCCATAGGGCATGCTGATGAATGCTTTAAACAGTCAAGGAGTTTTTAAAGGCAGAGACTATCACAAAGGAGTGTAGAAGTTGTGGGGAGAGAATCAGAATATAGGTAATCTATATTATTTTTAAAGTAAATCCTCAAGAACTCAGTTATTTATCTTTGTACCTGATTCTACTACGCCTCTGCAATCATAACCGCTGAAGTACTTAGCACTTAAGTATTCTAAGTACTTAGAATACTACCTGGAACAAAGTGGACACATCTAATAAATACTTGCTAATGAATTTATTAGATGTTCAAAGAGAGATGCTAACAAAATGGCAGTAGAATTCAAAAAGAATGATTACTCTTTTGATGGCCACAACGGAAGCAGCTTCGTGCTGTGCTCAGATGAGTGAGATCTGATGTTATGCCATGTGTCCCCAAAACAGCCAGGAGATTAAGATAGAGTACATTCTATAATCTGCAGCTTACTGATGACACTTTGCTATGACAAAGCATGAAGGTGAAGTGATTTGTCCAAGGTCATACAACCACAAAGCAACATCACTGAGTTAGAAACAGAGTGTACCAAGCTTCCTGGCCAGTTCCATCTGTTTGGACCTGCATAGACACCGCAGCTTCAGGGACAAGCTGATTAGCATGTTTTGGCCCTCATTCTACATTATTGGCTATAATCAGACCAACTGAAGTTCCTCTCCCATAGCCTCTGAGTAAATGGCCATTGCGTACCCCTTGTTCAGGCATCCGCTTTGAAGCCACCACTGATGATGAAATTAAAGCCCAGCACAGAGCAGATGGGCCATTTCCCCATTCTGGCTGGCACACATTAGGCTCGCTCTGCATCACAGAGATGCTAACAACAGCAAGGAAGGGAAGCATGACCAAGAGCTCAGAGAGCACCACTGCTGCTCACGCAGGCAATGTCAGCAACTCCTTCATCAGGGAGGCAGCGACAGGAGACATGTTTGGGCACAGGCGAAGCAGGGGCACCCAGTAAATGCTCCATGAAAGAACCTGACATTTACAAAAGAAAAAGGATTCAAAATAGTCATTATGATAAATACCATATTGTGAACGTCTTCACATTTATTTTACAGTTTAGCTTTACTTCTTTTCTATTACATATTGGGGCTGGGAAGCACCATCATCTTTTTAGGTTTGGACCCTCTAAAAATTATAAGTTTTGAATTTTTGTTTAAAGCTTAATGTGGAATGGGAAAATGCATATTAGTATCTCAGAAATATTCTGTCTTTTGTTTGAGGTCATTTTAATACCAAAACATCAAAAATCTTTACCTCCAGTTAGATAACAAACACCTTTTTATATCAAGCAAGTAAAACAAATGTTGCTGTGCTATTTTTGGTTTTACCCAAAGTATTTCAAAGACTAATTAATTTACAACTACAACACAATCTTCTTCCAAGTTTCATCCAACACTGTGGTTAAAGCTAGAGGAAGTCCTCAAAATTTGCCTCATACCTAAAGTGTCATGTTTCAGAACTTTAAGTGCAGTTCATTCTGGGTGGTAATTTGTCTTTCTTCTTCTGTTTTTCTCTGCACCTACCAGTATTTGCTAAGGTTTCTTCTGTAAGAAGAAAATAAATTTAAGGAAAAGAGGGAAACAAAGACACTGGAAGAAAGAGTACAGAAACTAAACAAGAATGGTGTAGGGAGGTTAGGCTTTGAAACTGGCTATAGTGCTATGCTGCTTTAAATAACAAATATAATCTCTAAATAAAAATATTTAAAATCCAAACACTTCCTTAGGGATATGTAACAGGTAGGAAAAATATGCAAATATTGGCCATCAAACAAAAGGATGTTCATAAAAAAGACATTCAGGGATTACTTATTTACTGCTTATACCATTTTCTGATCAAGATATCATCTAATAACTTGACTTACTAATTAGGATGTGTACCAGCTGAAATTCTGGGCTTTAGAGCCTTGGCATTAAGACATTGGGTGATTTCTTTAATCCCTGGAATTCAATGAAAATGGGAAGGTGTGAGACCTTCAAAGTAGTATACCTTTAATTACTCAGATACTTAAGCTGAGACATGGGCAGTTTCTCTGGGTCTGTATTAACTCTTAGTCTGAATGAGCTTTGAATTACTTTTAAAGGAAACCTTCCAGTTTTGACAGAGAAGCTAGAAACAAATCATGGTGAGTAATGCTCTTTGATCCCCATTCCTTGCCTCTATGATATCAGTGTTTTAAGACCATTTCCTATGGTGCTAGAGTACTATCACATATTCTGCTCAGGCCATCATCTAGAATATGCAACAGAAGTCCAAATATGTATTTAAAAGCACAGAAGAAATAAAATTATATTCACCCTATGCAATGCCATTTCCCCATAAATCTTTCTTAATGGATATTATTTACCTGAGTCAACATTTCATTATAGTCTCTGCACATCCTAATAGTTCTAGTTTTGATTCTGCAAAACAAGATATCTCTTCATGGGGGAAAGAGAGCTGTTTCAGGGCAAATATAGTCAATATGGCTTATCATTTTACCGTTTAGTACCCAATACAGACCACTTGTGTTACTGATCTGCAAAAGTAATCCAGCTCATCTGTGAAGAGTAGGATGTGTTACACCAGCACAACACAATAGACAAACAGTTTCACATCCCTCATGTTTATGCATTCATCCAACAAGTATTCTTACTGAGAGCCTACTAGGTATGGGAAATGAACCAAGCACTGAAGAAAAGCTGTAAAAAATATAAACAAGATTCATAATGTCATATTTTGACCCTTTGGTTGAGAGAGATGTGAGATGCACAATAAACAAATAAAAAAATTTAAAGTCATTTCTGTTGTGAGAAGGACTATAAAGAAAAAAATTTTAATGGTAGAAAGTAATTGGGGAAAAGAGGAAAAGCAAGTGGGCCTCTTAGAAGGAGTGGTGATTCAAAGCCTCCCTAGGGACGTGATATTGATATGAACACAAAAAGATGAGAAGGATCGAACCAAGCCAAGAGCTGGGAATGGACCAATCCAGGAAGAGAGGAAAGTATGTGCAAAGGCCCTGAGGAGACTTGGCATGTCCAGTGGGGCTGGATGGAGAAGAAGTGTCGGACATAATAATGATAGAGAGACCACACAGGGCCTATAGAGAGTTCAAATTTCAAGAGGAGTGGAAATCTATTAGCAGATTTAAAGCAAGGAATGTCTTAGTCTAATTTCCCCTTTTAAAATTATCTCTCTAACTGCTGTAAGGTGTAGATGGTGAGGGGAAAATCAGGGAAGCACAGACACCAGCAATGAGGTTATTACTGCAGTCCAGATGAGAGAAATGTTGGTAGCTTAAACCAGGGTTGTAGTAGTAGAAACAGAAGAGAACTGTTAGACAGATATACTGAAAATAGAAACAATAGAATGTGGAGATTATCTGGATGTGGGAAACCATGGTGAAGTAGAGAAAGGAATCAAAAGTTATTCTTAAATTTTTGGCTTGAGAAACTGGAGTCTGGAGCTCAGGAGACAAGTCTAGAGATATAGACTCGGGAGTCACTTTGCTACAGATGGTATTTAAAGCCATAGAACTGGATAAGGTCATCTAAGAAGCATAGACAAAGAAGAGAAGCCACTTCAACATCTGGAGAACAGGTAGAGACTGAAGAGGCACCTAAGAAAACTGAGAAGAAACAATTAGATGGAAGGAAAACCAAGAGCATGTGGTGTTACAGAATCCAAAAGAGGAGAGTTGCTCAGGAAATAAGTAGTCAACTACATTGAGTGCTGATAAGAGTTCAGGTGAATTTAGAATAAAGGCCTGTACATTGGATCTGGCACCTTAGAAATTATTATTGACCTTGACAAGAGGTTTCAGTGAGAGATGGGGATTAACATCCAATTGGAGTGCATGAAGACTGAATGGGAAATGAGGAAGAGAAGACCGTAGGTCTACCCAATTCATTTGAGAAGTTTTGCTGTGAAGATGAGCAGAAGAATAAGGAGTTAACTAACGGGAGATGCAGGACCAAGAATTTTTGTTTTGTTTTAATATGGAAGATTCTAGAATCCTGCTAATTGGAGTGATCAAGTAAGAGGAAGGGAGATGAAGGATAACTGAAGGAGAGAAATCTTTTCAAAGGTAGGAGAGAAGAGGATCTTGAGTGAGAATAAAGGGGCAAATCTTGGATAGGAACAGGGCAAACATTCCATGAGGAAAAACAGAAAAGGTGAGAACAGATGCCAGCAGATGTGTAGCTCTGTGGTGGAAAAGGCAAGGTCATCAGTTAGGGAACTGGAAACTGTAGGAAGTTTGACAAGAGAGGTGAAGATCTGAATTGTTTCTAAGAGAGAGAAACTGAACTCACTAGGGAACTGTAAGTGGTGGCTGAATGCTGTTTGAAATTTAGTCATTAATTAATGTGAAACCAGTACATCGGATTTTGTGATTTTCTTCAGTAAAGTTTGGCTGTCACTGTACAGGAACCGAAAAAATGGATAGCTGTTTTCACCCAACACTGAGGTTTAGTCTGACAAATAAAATGAAGGGAAAGTGAGGCAAAGGAGTTAAGGGTTTCTACAGTGGGGGATATAGTGAAAGACCATGAAATCAATTGAGGTAACAAAAGAGGTAAAGAGAAGAGGTGAGAGGTTGATGGATAATGAAAAAAGCCAGTGTCATTGGGTAGGGGATTCAATAAGATCAAAAATTTGTTGCAGAGAGAACCTTGGAATAAATAAGCTTCAAAACAGCACTTATTGACCAGGGAGTAGGATGCTGAGTATCCAGATTTCCGATACGCAATTACTGGTGGTGATAAAATTAAGCGTGTGACCATGAGAGTCAGTGGCTGAGGTAGAGAGGAAGGCTATATCATACGTTTTGATTCTTAGCAATTTCTTGTAAGGAAATCAAGCCAAAAACCCCACTGTGGGGTGGTATTTGGAAGTAGGAAACTGTGGGTCATGTTACATTTCTGCCATATTCTAGCAGCATGACTTGGAAATCCCCTTAGCACCTCAGTTTTATCATCTGCAAAATGGAACTAATAGTAACTAAGTCAACACTCACAAGGTTATTGTCACTTTTAAATAGAGTAACATATATCAAATTCATTTTGAACTAGGAGACCACTGTAAAATGCAAGTCATGATTGGGATTATTTTATAGGTAAGGAAACCAAGGCTCAAGAAAACTAAATGGTCAAGGTTTGACACTAAATGAAGAATTAAATTCCCATTACTTGATTCACAGTCCAGTGCTCTTTCCATCAAACCATTTACCATTTTGCCAATCAAACACAAAATCTAACTCCCATTTGTTAAAAACAAGTAATTTTGCATATCTGGATCTTTGTGCAAATAAACCCACTGAATTACAAATTGATTTTTCATGAATTGTCACCCAAAGCACAGACATCCTTAATACCCTACCATTACAACATATTACCTCCTAGGGTCAAGGAATGAGGATCAGAACAACTATCTATCTTGAGTATTAATGTGTAATGCAGATCCTCATAAGTCTGATGTGAATGCAAGAGCAAACTCCCACATTATCAATGCTGGGAGGTTTTCTGGGTTTGCATTATCCAGAATGACATGCATATACTGAAGCTAAACTTTAACAGAAAACAAGCAAACAAAGAATAAAATCTCTCTCCTGGCCCAGAGCATTGCATTAGCCACAGGATAAAATGGACATAGCAGTAAAGGTAACTGAACCAGTGTGAGTGAGTAGTAAAGGGTAACTTAACCAGTGTGAGTAACACTTCGTATGACCCCATGAAAATCAATCAACAAGAACAATAAACTAAATTTAGAACAGCAAGAAAAAGAAATAAGATATTTATTGCTCTTCTCTCACGTCTGGAATGAATAATGTAGTACGGGAATCCTGACTAAATTACAGTGTGCGTACATCCAACGAAAATTGTACTCTACTGCTTACAAATGACACTTTGCTAATCAGGTGATGGTGGTTGTGCCCTCTTGTAAAGTAGGCACCAAAAAAAACATCATCCCAGAGTGTGAGACTAGGGCTTGACCGCTGGAATCCACTCTTTCTTTCCTAAAGGGCACTGTTGTGGCTACTATAGCCCCTCACAAGTGTTATCAACCATACGCTGGAAAGAGATGCCTGCCATCTGCCAATGACTCTAGTCCCCTCCTTAAGAGAGTGGCTAAGAGGAGACTCATCACAGCCTTGCTCATTTTCTGTTTTATAAAATAAAACCGCCTCCCATTTCTTGTTGACTTTTCACATTCTACCTTCTTTCATTTTTCTAAAGGGAGCATGAGACATGATAAGAAAAGGTCATTTACTTTAGTAAACAGGATTCAGCTTGCCTCCTACACAACCTGTCGCCAATTCTCCCACAACCCCACCTCCTTCCTCTTCAGCCAATGCCGGTCAGGCTTCTAGAACAGCTCTGCCAGAATCTGTTTGGTTGTGTGTTTGTGTGTGTGTGTGCCTGGGTTTGGAGGCACAAGGCTGAAACTATAGCCTTTCTGGTTTTGTACAAGGTGATGCTTTCATTAATCACTTGTCTGTTCCCTAGTCCCCAGAGAGAGCCCCTCAAAAATTCCTATTCTATACCTTCTCTCTGTTCGTCAGATCCTCAGTCCCATCTCTGCTCCCCTCATGTTTAATTAAATGCCCTTTCTCCCACTTCTATTGAGAATATGGCAGTTCTAAGACACAGACTATCCTTATCCTTCCTACCCAAATATTCTATACTCTACCTTCCTTTGTCCCCTTCTCCTCCTTCCTTCTTTCTTCTCCAATACACCATCCCTACAATATACCTAATGCTTTTCCTTCTTTCCACATCTACCTCTGTATATCTTCACTCCTCTCTGCCTCTCCAAATGTTATTGAAACATAAAGATTCATCTCAAATCCCACCTCACATATAAAATCTTCCCTCACCTTCCCTGACATCACTCTCTTCTAGATTCCAATGAAAAATATTTTTTATAACAGTGATCTGGCAATCAATTTAACTGCCTTGTGACAACTGCACTATTATCTTGGATTGCTGTTTTATTTTCATATTTTGTTATTTTATTTTCATATTTTGTTATTTTATTTCTGCCATATCTCTCCATATGCTGCAAAAAGAAATACAAACCAAATTCTTAAAAAGTAATTATTTGTGTAAAACTCTTGAAGAAATGTCAAAGGTAGGAACTTACTGTACAAGGAGTCAGTGCCTCAAATATCCTCTTCATCCATCTACAACTCTTGTGAGTAGGACTGGAGATCAGGTGTTATTTTCAGATTTAGGATCAGGGGCCACAGCCAGGACCACTGTTCTCCATCCACCTTCTCTCCCTCCTCACCCACAAAATCTCAGTCAAGACCAAACTGATGATCTATGACCCAGTGCCTAAGGCTGTATGCAGGTTTGTGCCTCTTTAGCCCTGAGAAGATGCACTCCTTACACACACACACACACACACACACACACACACACACACACACACACTCTCCACGTTGGGCCAATCCATCAGACAAGGCTTTTGTCCAGACACTTTCTCCTTTGATCTGATCATTGACACACTCAGGCTGCAGTGTCCACATTCAATTTGGTTGATGACCAGCCTGGCTCTTGCCAAGTCTCTCTTCCCAGGGAGGATATCCTCCCCCATTATCCACTGCATGCAGATAGGAATCTAAGTACAGACAGATTCCCCCAGAACAATTTATTCAAAGATTCTTTCAGCAACCCTTTATTAAGCATCTGCTCTGTCCTGGACCTCAAACCTTGATGCCTGGGCCATCTTGCTTCCCTACGACCATGGCAGCCTCTCTCCTAAGCCCAGTTTTCCCCAATCCCTGTGCTGCCTTGGTTCATGAGTTTCTGCCTGACCCTGCTTCCTGTCCTTCACCAACTCCGTAGATTGAGACCACCACACACATCACAGACCAGTTTACTTGCCACCATTTTTTCCATCTTGCAAATTTCAGCACCCTTAAGAATTTTAAAGCCGTAAAATCTTGAGAGCAGTTTGAAGACTATACACTGTGCTCCAAACAGTGACCTCAAATTGAAGAAAGAATACATAAATGGTTCAAAAAAATGTATATTTGGTATTTGTTTTGTTTTCTGTAATATACACTATCGAAAGTAGAACTTGACAGAATTTTCTCGGCTGTCAAGGTCTCTTGGGTTCCTGGACCCACTTTCCACATGGGGGTGTGGGAGGGGTTCCCACACAATGCCAGGCAGTTTTGGACACCAGCAGGGTATCCCACAATTCAGCTCAATTCTGACACTATCTATCCGGAGATAGCATCAGATTCCACAGGTTAAGATCAGTCCTACAAGACTGCCCCCCACCTTCAGATGCCACTCACAAATCTCTGCTTCTGACAGACCAGCTACAGAATGGAGGTTCCAATGACCCCCTCCTTGGCAACTCAATACAGACTCCAGTTGCAGACTCAGGTGGCTACCTGTACTTCTGACTGACTGGCTATTAATCAGAGGTTCCCAAGACCCCCTCTGTGGGTTCATCAGAGAAACATTTTACCTACTAGATCACTAGTTTATTGGCAAAGGATATAACTCAGGAACAGCCAGATGGAAGAGACACATAGGGCAAGGTATGGGGAAAGGGTGTGGAGCTTCCATACCCTCTCCAGGCTTGCCACTCTCTCCAGTCTCCATGTGTTCACCAATCCAGAATTTCTCCAAAACCCGTTCTTTTGGGGTTTTATGGAGGCTTCATTACATAGGCATGATTGATTAAATCACTGGCCATTGGCAACTGATCCAACCTCTAATCCCCTCTCTTCTCCCTGGAGGTCAGGGGGGTAGGACTGAAATTTCCAACCCTCTAATCACAGAGTTGGCAACCAGTCCCTATCCTTAGGTGCTTTCCAAAAGTCATCTCGTTAACATAATGAGAAAACATAACATAACCCTCAGGAAATTCCAAGGGTTTTAGGAGCTCTGTGCCAGAACATGAGGAGATCAAATATGTGCTTTATGTTATAAATCACAATATCACACAAGACTAGTCAGAAACAGAATGAAAAGCACTGCAGGAGGAATGGATTTTAAAAGGGCAAGAAGCATTGCTCTCAGGATACCTGCTTTGCCATTTTACTTCTCTGAAGGAGCTCTGCCTTTACTAAGGAGAAGCAATGAGCATGTACTTCTCAGGCAGCAGTTCTGCGTTTTCTCCTCACTTATCCAACTGACCTGTGTCTTAATTTCCCTCACATAAACAAGGAGAATAATAAAAGAGCCCCATCTGTAGCTCACAGAGCAAATAAAAAACTAAGCCAGACTCATCAATTCAGTGTTTCTAATTTTCACAAATTTATTTTCGCACGAGTGAAGCCTGAAAGGGAAGGACGCCCAATGATGTACTAACATTGAACAGTAAAGTGACAGCAACATCCAAAATTTCCCAGACGGACTCGCTAATGTTCAAAGTAAAACAAACCCAACACCACCGATCCCTCCCCTTAGGAAGAAACCATTATATTTACACGATCTGTGAACATTAAACAGACCCGCAGAATAATGCTGAAAGGTAGCATGCTGCTTGCAGTGCAAAGACTCCTTCGGTTTTCCAAATGGGCCTTCCTTAATTGACCTTATCAATTTAGCTTTTCACCCCTGGCATGTATGGTCTCTAATTTACCTTGAATTTATTGGAACCATTTGATTTTTTGACCATTATTTTCCCATTACAGAATGTATCATGTAAATGTATTTTCAGGTTCACTAAGAGTAGAGAAGGCTTGCACTGCTTAATGAAAGTACATTTTACCATGTCCTGCATTTATCCCTGAATGCCCATTTCTTATATCAGTTCATGGAGAAGACCAGGGCCTCCCTGCTGGGGTGGGATAGAAACAGGGTCTGACCCAGCTGAAGACCCTGAAAGATGGTGCAGTTTATGCAAGGCATGAGATCCAGTATGTAGTGAAAATAATAACTATGGAGAGAGGCAACAAATACAACCAGTGGGATATCCCAAAATGTGAATAGAGCATGAGAATTACAAATCCATGGTTAGCAATGATACCTAGAAGTCCAGGCAGGAAGGCAGGAAGTACAGAAGCATTTGATTTGGTAAAAATGTTGTTTCTCCCCAAATTAATCCAAAAATTCAAAGAAATTCCTATCAAAATCCTAAGATTTTTTTTTAATCCTAAGATTCTTAAAACATAAATTTGGCAAGCTGTTTCTAAAGTTTATCTGGAAAAATAAATACTAAAGAATAGCCAAGAAATTTTTGGTGGGAAAAAAATTGATGTACTAGTTCTTACACATATTAAACTATACTGTAAAGCTAATTATCAAAACTTTATTGATGCCAGAATAAGAAAATTATATAAATGGACCAGACTACAATTCAGAAGCAGATCCATGTATTATATAAAATTTAGTCTCTGATCAATTAGCATTTAACAGAAAAACATCTGTCTGTAACTCAGTCGGTAGGTTATACAATTTATTGTCCAAATCAGGACAGTTTGAGAGTGAAAGGAAGTACCAGTGAGATGCTGGGATGACCACCAAAAATTGGACTGCCCTATGCAAATCCAGACACATGGTTATGGAGTTAAAGACAGGGTTATCCCTGCATAATTATTAATAGCTCCCTATTCATTCTCAAAGGTGTTCCAATTTGGACAGTAAGTAATAAAAAAAATTTTTTTAATAAATAATAAATTTTAAAAATCCCATGGCTGCTCTAGTTCTAGGGTCCTGGTCACCAGGCAGGTATTCAAGAACCAAGCTCCAGGCTCTGAGAGAAGCTGTGACAAGAAGAAGGCAGATCCCCAATTCTCATACAGGAACAAAAGGTAATATTTAGATTACATCTATAAGAATTGGGGGATAGCAATCAAGGCAGAATTCTAGTTTTGATGACTTAGAAATACAGGAGACAGAGCACCAAGGATACTTGACATTGAATGTCAAAGTTCTGATCAGGAGAGGATGCCTCACGTCAGGAGAGGCCAGAAGGTAAAGACCAAGGTTGGCGTTGTGCAGGGCCTAGCACAGTTTTTACTTAATTACTTTCATTTACTTTATAAATATCACACATTTTTAGTGAAATTTTTGAGACAGATTGGTCATTATTTTTATCAATTTAAAAAAAAAAAATCTCCATAAAATGGTTCTCAGTTAAAAGCTACAGAGGTTAAAATAAGATAAAATATGTGAAGGGGTTGCAGAGGGCTGACAAGCCTTCCAAGAGTGGCCATACATGTGCTATTATCACTGAAATTTAAAGGCAACATTTATTGCTAGACACTTTACATGCATTATGTTATTTAGCCATAACCAGCACTCCAAGTTGATTTTGTTAGCTTCATCTAACAGAGTATGCTAAGGCTTCCCGAAAAGATACCCACCATTGCTAAGTGGCAGAGTCAGAACCCAGTCTGTTTGGTTTTTATTGGTACCAAGGTTACTCTTTGGGTAGATAAACAGAGATGCCTAAAAACACAGGGTAAGTTCAACTGACACTTACTCTTGGAAAAAACAATTACACAAAATCTAGTCAGAGATTTTAAGAGCATAGATAGTCATTAAATTACAATTATCTGTTTGCTTGATAATTTATGTGTTTACCTGTAAGAGCAAAATTGCATATGAATCTTAGAATCATCCTTGCCTCCTCTAGTTTTACACATTCTACAATCCACTCTCAGCAAATTCTGTCAGCTCTACCTTCAAAACATTTACAGCCCCTCCACTGCTACCGTACTGGTCCACGAGTCTATCCTCTCTTGTCTCAACTGTTTCTACAACCTCAAAACAGGACTCCCTGCTTCAGTCCTTGCCCTCTGCAGTCTGTTCTCAACACAGCAGGCAGAGTGGTTCCAGTAAAGTCTACGTTAATCATGTCTCGCCAGTGCTCGAAGTCCTGTAATGACTCCCCATTTCACTCGGAGCAAAACCCAAGTTCTGACCACTGCCTCCGAGGCCCGTTGTGATCTGCTGCCTCCTAACTTTCTAACTTGCCTCCAACCATATCCCCCTAACTCGCTTTGTCTCCTCTCTGTTCCTCAAAAACAATAGTACACGATCACCTCAGCCTGTTTACACTTGCCATTCTCCTGCCTTGGATGTGAAATCTCTTACCTCTCACCACTGGCTAAATCCTTTACCACCTCAAGTTTTCACCAACATGTCAGTTTATCAGTGAGGTTTCCCTGGCTGCTGTAAATAAGTTATCAACCTCCTCATCCCACAGCATCACCCGCCTTACCCTGCAGAACATTCTCCCAGGCTCTTATCACTGACATTATATAGTTACAGTCTTATTTATCTTACCTCTTTATCCCCACTTGAATGTATTAGGTTGAGTAATATGAAATTACCATTTGCATAGGTCAAAAATGATCAACTATCTACAATTTCATCTGGTTTAATTTAGTATCTTTATGAGGATCTGTTTTATCTCTTCTAAATTTCCTTATGCAGATAATAATGCCTTGCATATAAATAACAAGTGTTTCGATTCATTGTTTAAATCAAGTGTTTTGATTTATTGTTTAACAACAATAAATACTTGTCAAAAAATGATTTATTTGAGGCAAAATTTAAAGAACTAGAGCACACAGGAGTACTCAAGTGTCTTATCTAACTGGTAGTAATCACTTTCCATCTCAGCTCAGTTTGGTCCTCGGATGCCATCTCACGTGCCCACCCAATCAGGGAGCTGGTCTGCCCTGAACTCCCCTCGTGGTTTCTTTGGAGCTCAAAGCCAGAGGCAGCCATACCACTTGCCTCTATCACTTCAAAGACTTCAAAGCTCTGAGCTCTTTTGACAGTTTCAGAAAGAGAAGGTATCTATTACTTTTTGCTGCTGATTCCTCTTGGGTATTCTGTACTTGCAAATGGGAAACCTGGCATAGGCAGGGCATCTTCAGGCTCCAGGCAGGCTTCCAGATCAACCAGTCATGCCTGCTCTTCTGATTTAGGAATAGGAACAAGATAAAAGACCTAGAGTCTTCCATTTCTGCTCCCTTTGCTCAAGGCTTAGAGATTCCTGATTTCCAGTCTTAATACTTATGAAACACATTTGACTTCCTCTCTTATTTCCTTTTATTTATTCTCAGCAATTTACTCCTCTCTTTGCTTTCCTACTAATCAATATGACCTTTACATATTTGCATAGGTGATTACTTCTTTATAGTAATAAAAGCTCAATAATCTCAGGCCACTTTTCCCCCGTTTTTGAATTTGAGTTCAGAATAATTAAATAGGCTTCACCCCTTTGTTCAGGCAAATGTTTTTGTTTTTGTTTTTGTTGTTTTTGCGGTACGCGGGCCTCTTCCGTTGTGGAGCACAGGCTCCGGACGCGCAGGCTCAGCGGCCATGGCTCACGAGCCCAGCCGCTCCGCGGCATGTGGTTTCATCCCGGACCGGGGCACAAACCCGCGTCTCTTGCATCGGCAGGCGGAGTCCCAACCACTGCGCCACCAGGGAAGCCCGAGGCAAATGTATTTTTAACAGAACTGAACACTCTTACATTCAGAACGTGATCATAACTGGATGCAGTGAGGAGAATGTGCATGTCTTGGAAATGACTACAATGCATGTTCACTGCCTTTTCCTCCTCACCCTTCTCACTAATCCATTCTCCAGACCAATTTCCCCTTTTGGGACTCTAGAAATTCACTGGGCACATTCGTCTGAAAGTTTTTGATACCTCATTTTCTTTTACTGAAATAATTGCTGAGCTGCATGAGGTGAGGAGTTCCTCATTCGCCGGTTCTCGTTTACAGAGAGAAAGCCATCTTCATTTTAGCTACAGAGCAAATGTTCAGTGTGCCCCTATTCAAAAATATTAACTCAACTTTTTTAGGATAGGATTTTCTGCTTCAGTTATAGTCCTAGCCTTCACTGCTACACCTTTCCTCCAGACTGAGCCTTGGAAGATAGAGTGCAAAAGACGTAAGGATGAGCAGGATAAGAAACAGATCTCCAGAGCACTTACTATGTCTATCTTAGTCCATTCAGGCTGCTATAACAGAATACCACAAATTGAGTGGCTCATAAAGAGCAGAAATTTATTTCTTATGTTCTGGAGGCTGGGAAGTCCAAGATCAAGGCGCCACCATATTTGGTGTCTAGTGAGGATCCGCTTCCTGATAAAAGATGGTCCATCTACTCATTGTCTCCCCACATGGCAGAAGAGTTGAGGGCGTTCTCTAAGGTCTCTTTTGCAAGGACACTAATCCCATTCATGAGGCCTCCACCCTATGACTTAACCACCTCTCAAAGGTCCCATCTCCTAATATCATCACCTTTAGAGTTAGGATTTCAAGTTATGAATGATAGGGGGACACAAACAGTCAAACCACAACAATGTCTCAGGTCCCTGTTCCATAGATCCCCTTGTTTCCATCTCACACTCTTGAGAAATTGGTTATATATGGAGAGTCTGAGGAAGAAAAGACCTGGGAAATAAGATGGTTCAAGACAGTGGCTTTGTGAGAAGCTATACAGAGAGGAACTCTAATCCACTGTGGAACTGTAAGTCCTCTGCTCTCATTTATATTCCAGGAGTAGTGTGGGCAAGAATTACTTCTAGAAGTGCTAGAGCTTCCTTTTTCTCCACTCAAACTTGGAACAACTTTACCATCCTTCTCTTTCCCACTGTCATTAAGGGCATATCCAAAATCAGCAGACAGCAGGGATAATAGCTCAAAACTATACCAACAGTTTATTCGTCATTTTAAAACTTAGGGCAGTTTTAAAGGTCAAATGTGTGTTCTTTCTAACTACCATCTCAGTATTTTCCTTGTCTCTTTGACCTTAATTTTAACTAGAAGCTCTTCTCTAAGGTAACAAGATTTCAACTTCCAGAGGCTAACAGGTCTTTCAGAACCATCCTCACACAAATGCAGGTAATAGCACTGCTTTCTGAACCAGGCTTACTTTTCTCTCTGCCATGTAATATTTGCAGCCTGATTCCAGAAATGTATCCAAAGTTCAGAGACACATCGTAGCATATTTGACTTTCTGGAGCAAGAGCTAATATGCAATTCACACAAGAACAATCAGGCTATTAAAGATGGTCAGAAGTTCACCAATTAATATTTGTTGCCAATTTACCAAGTTCATTGTTATGCTTAAGCACTTGATTTTTTTTTAAGACTTCCCATACTCCTATACTGGTCAGAAACAGGGAATTAAGCTCTCACATTTAGTGTGGTATCTGATACCTAGTACATTCCTAACAAATATTTATAAATGAAGGTATCAATAAATGAAAAACTGTTTAAAAGATAAAGAAAAGGAGAATACCTTTTTAGAGAGGATGTTGAGGAGGAATGACCCAAGACTTATATACTAGATAAAATAGAACTTTAACTCCTACTTTACTGAAACCTAAATTTCCTGTATTTCATACTAAAATATTAGATTCTTAAAATAGAAATTCTTTTTCTTGAGAGATAATCACTTACCATCATCAGACATATCATTTACACCAAATGGTCACCCTGCTAGAGTATTTGGGGAACATTTCGAAATGATGAATAAGGCTCTTGTCAAACATGTTATTCCTTAAGTAAATACAAATTCATTTATAACTGACAAGGTGATAAAGAAAATTAGAATCATTTTGCTAGAGTTTTGACACAGGCAGACATCAAGGGCAGCTCAGGGACTTTATCCTCTAGGGCTCCCAAGAACAAAAGCCAAACCTCAGCGTGTTGTCTACACCTGCCCTTCCTTCTGAGTCCTTGCACACATCCACTGCCTGCAGCCCTTTCCCCTGGGTGTTTTGCTTAGAATTTTCTTTATCCTTCTCAATCCTTCTTCCCTTTCCCCCTAAATCCATTCCATTCCATCCAAAGAGCACCACTCCTTTCACTGTATTCCCCACTGCAGTTAATGATGCCACCATCCACACAGTCCCCAGTGAGAAACCTGGACACTGTTTTCAAATCCTCTTACCATCACCTTTTCCCCCTTTAATCCAATCAGCGTCAAATCCTGACCTCACATCTTCCAAATACTGCCTGGATCTCTTAATTCTCTGTTGTCCCCACTTCCTTCAGCTCTGGCTTGCATTATTGCCATCACCATCTAATTTCCTGCTTATTGTTTTGTCCAGCTTAATTTAATCTCAACACTACCTTCAGAATAATATTTCAGATATATAAATATGATCATGTTGCTTGCTCTCTTGCTAAAAAAATGTACAATGAATTACAAAGTTAAAAGATTTTTTAAATGCATAATAGGACTCCATCATCTTCAAGATAAAGCCCAGGACCTCTTCACAGCCTTTGCAAAAGCAGGTGTGGAATTCCAGGATCTGACTTTACTTTCAATTTCCTATATGTACCACATTCAACCAAACCAGCCAGGAATGTTAATGTGATCTCAGGATCCATAAATGGAAGGAAGTTATAGTTTTGCCATCCTCAGCACTAATCAGATGACACTAGAAGTACGATATTCAGAAAAACAGAATTTTACATTGTTTAAGAGTGCAGCCTCTGGATGTAGGCTGCCAGAAGTCACATCCTGTCTCCTCTACTTTCCAGCTCTGTGACTTTGGGCAAATTATTTAATGTCCTTATGCTTTAGTTTCCTCATCAGTAAGATAGAAATGATAAGAGTACCTGTCTTATAGAGATTTTGTGGCAACTAAATTAATTAAAACATATAGAGCACTATTAAATAATAAATTTTACTAGTATTATGTCCATGGTACTTTAGGAGAGACATTAACCAACGGAGCATGGCCTGAGGAAATGACTAGAATAAGAAAAGAAATTGAGATCATGTTATGTGAAGAACAGTTGGATAACATGTAGTTCATAGTGAAGAAGTGTTGGCAGAATAATACAGCTGTGCTAAAACATCTGGAAAACAATCCAGAATGTAGAATCAGGAGCAATAGTGAAACTCTATGAAGATAGATTCCAGTTCAAATTATAGAAACACTTTCCATTAGATAGAAACGTCCAAAAGGAGGAGGAGGGGTGTTATAATTTAATCATTAGTTTTCAGCCAGCGTGACAAGACACGCTACGCTGTGATTGATTATGAATGGCACATGTTAAAGTTGGTGCATAACTGGGAGTCTATGCTGCAGCCTGATCTTCAGAACTTAGTAATGCCCATGGAGTGGCGTGCAAGAAAATGTATGTCACGAAGCAGAAAGGACCAAGAATCACTGCTTTGAAAGAGAGGCTCATCTTATGTTGATACTTGAGAAGCAAAAGAAAAGTGCAGTGATGAATCCCACTGCACCAATTATCAACTCCTCCCAGATTTGGTTTTCACAGCTCTTCACACTACAGCTATATAACATGAACCCTCTACTTCAAGAACTTCCAATCTCTCACGCAACCACCACATACTAGGCTCACATCAGTGAGCCTATTCAATTGCCCTTTTCAGAAAGTCTTCCTAACATTCTTCCTCTTCTTTGGTTGTCAATTTCCCCTCCTCCAATTGTTGGAGGTAGATATTACAACCTTCATTTTTACAGATAAGGAAGTTGAGATTCAGAAGGGTTAATTAACTCATTCCATGTCACAGAGCAAGGAAGGAATGAAAGTGAGAGGTAAAAGCTATTCTATCTGCCTCCTTGATCCATGCTGCCTCTTTCCAATTTAGGGATAGACAGGAGGGTTGAAGAATAAACAGGATTCCAAATTCTGTCAGTCACTCATCTTCTTAGGTGGTTTATCTTAGTCCCGTGCATTCTTAGTACCTAACGTAGAACGCAAGATCTTATATGCTACAAAATGTAAGAGACATAAGCTCTTTAATCAAACTTTTCCAAGGTATTTTTATATTTATGGGGTTTTCTCAGTAACTAAATCATCATCACATCAGGCATTTTCCAGACAATTGTGAAAACTTAGGTTTAAAAGAGGACTAAATATCTAGTTTAATATTTCTAAGAGTCTTTCACCATAGAATCTAAGCAGTTTGAATAGGTTTTTCTTCAACCTGTATCCATCAAAAAAGAATCACTATTCCTATTGCTGAAGTTTTTCTTTTTTTCTTTTATCTTTAAGTACAGGCCCTTCCACTAGGCCAAAGCAGGATTTAGAATTTAAAATATCTTTTCCTTTGCTTGCTTTGTGCCTTTTGCATTGTAAAAACTTACTTTTACAATTAGAGTCATTTGCCTTTTACCTGCAAATCAAAACTACAATGAGATATCATCTCACACCAGTCAGAATGGCCATCATCAAAAAATCTAGAAACAATAAATGCTGGAGAGGGTGTGGAGAAAAGGGAACACTCTTGCACTGCTGGTGGGAATGTGAATTGGTTCAGCCACTATGGAGAACAGTATGGAGGTTCCTTAAAAAACTACAAATAGAACTACCATATGACCCAGCAATCCCACTACTAGGCATATACCCTAAGAAAACCATAATTCAAAAAGAGTCATGTACCAAAATGTTCATTGCAGCTCTATTTACAATAACCCGGAGATGGAAATAACCTAAGTGTCCATCGACAGATGAATGGATAAAGAAGATGTGGCACATATATACAATGGAATATTACTCAGCCATAAAAAGAAACGAAATTGAGCTATTTTTGTAATGAGGTGGATGGAACTAGTGTCTGTCACACAGAGTGAAGTAAGTCAGAAAGAGAAAGACAAATACCATATGCTAACACATATATATGGAATTTAAGAAAAAAAAATGTCATGAAGAACCTAGGGGTAAAACAGAAATAAAGACACAGACCTACTGGAGAACGGACTTGAGGATATGGGGAGGGGGAAGGGTAAGCTGAGACAAAGTGAGAGAGTGGCATGGACATATATACACTACCAAATGTAAAATAGATAGCTAGTGGGAAGCAGCCGCATAGCACAGGAAGATCAGCTCGGTGCTTTGTGACCACCTAGGGAGTGGGATAGGGAGGGTGGGAGGGAGGGAGATGCAAGAGGGAAGAGATGGGAACATATGTATATGTATAACTGATTCACTTTGTTATAAAGCAGAAACTAACACACCATTGTAAAGCAATTATACTCCAATAAAGATGTAAAAAGAAAAAACCTACCCAAGAAAACCAAAATACACCGTCTCAATATCGGTGTATGGCCTAGAATATCTCTGATAGTTCTTCCAGCTTTAAAATGCCAGTATTCAATGACTTCTCTGAATTCTGTCTCAAATCCCTTCAGTGAAAATAATGGTCTTAATTTGGCATATTAGATATTTTAGAATACATAGGTAAATAAATATTTATTTATAAATGTATAAATAAATAGCTGCCAGTAATGTCAAATTCATTATTTTAATTAACCCTCACAAAAAATTTTGAAGGTTGCGTTAATATTCCCACTTTATAGATAAGGAGATTGAGACTCAGAGAAGTTAATTAGCTTGCGTCCAATGTAATACTGATAGAAAAAGAGCAGAAATGGAGCTTGAACTCAGTTTCTTCTGCTTCCAGAGTTCATGATTTCTTTTTTTTTTAAAGTTTGCTTTATATTCTTTTATTTTTTTAATTTTTACTGGAGTATAATTGATTTACAATCTTGTGTTAGTTTTGGGCAAACAGCAAAGTGAATCAGTTATACATATACATATATCCACTCTTTTTTTTCCTTCTGAATTTTTAATTTATTTTTAATGGATAAAACAGGACTTCCTGGACTTCCCTGGCGGTCCAGTGGTTAAGACTTTGCCTTCCAATGCAGTGGGTGCAGGTTCGATCCCTGGTTGGGGAGCTAGGATCCCACATGTCTCGTGACCAAAAAATCAAAACATAAAACAGAAGCAATATTGTAACAAGTTCAATAAAGACTTTAAAAATGGTCCACATCAAAAAAAACTTCAAAAATAAAAGAAAAATTTTAAAACAGTTATGATCCAAAATTTTTTAAAGTACAAAGCAGTACGCAGTGAAAAGTCCCCCACCGCAACACCCATCCCAGCCGCTCAATTCTCCTTCTCAGAATCAATGATCAATTACTAGTATATTCTTCCACACATATTTTTATGCAACTACAAACAAATGTTTTACATTTTCCTTCTTTTAATTCAAATACTATCGTATTGTTCAAACTCTTATGCACCTAAAATAAAGCTTGGAAGCAAATCTTAAAATTAAACACACATAAAAAAACAATAAAATAACTCTATCTCAGATTGCTATAATATCAGTACAGAGACAGAAGGAATTTCACTAACTTATGAACCCAGTGTATTCTGACCCTATACCCTTAGGGAGATATGTTTTAAGGATAAAAAGAACTGTAAAGAAATCTGAATTTTACTTATTTACTTGTTGTTTGATAGTGGTACAGTGTAGTTATTCAGAAACTATTTTGAGTATATTGTGGAATAGAGAAAAACAGACAAATTGATGTCATTGGGAATCATGGGTTCTCATGTGAGGGAGGGAGATACAGATATGAGAAAAGTGAGAAAGAAAACACTGTGCTGCCGGATTAAAATGATATTATGGACTGAACGTTTGTGTCTCACCCCCATTTATATGTTAAACCTCTAACATTCAATGTGATGGTATTTGAAGGTATCCACTCTTTTTTTTTAGATTCTTTTCCCATATAGGCCATTCTAGAGGACTGAGTCGAGTTCCCTGTGCTATACAGTAGGTCTTTATTAATTATCTGTTTTACATATGTGTAATGTTTTACACATGTGTACATGTCAATCCCAATATCCCAGTTTATCCCTCCCCCCTTACCCCCTGGTAACCATAAGTTTGTTTTCTACATCTGTGACTCTACTTCTGTTTTGTAAATAAGTTCATTTGTACCCTTTGTTTAGATTCCACATATAAGCGATATCATATGATATTTGTCTTTCAGAGTTCATGACTTCTTACCACTATTCTACTTGGCAATAAAAGATATAAATATATCAAAGGAATCTTTGTCCCCCTGGCAAAAACAAAGGGCTGGGCCACTCAACTTGAGGCTGAGAACACTGAGTTCAAGATGCTGGTTTCCTCCAGGAGTAGAATCTTACACATGTCATCAGTAGCCAGTTCAGAGCACCTACTGGGAAAGACAGTGGACAAATTTGATTATAGTTCACCCAATGACCTTCACAGTTAGACGGAGGAGGACCTATGAACCATATTTTCTTGCCCCTCAAATATCTCCCTCACCAATCTGCCATAGCACCTAACATTTCCACTATCACAGCTCCCCTCTGAGATAGAGTGGTGGATTTAACAACCAGGTTAGAGAAGGAAGGGGTTGGGGGAGGGGGGCGAGCGCAGCACAGAGAGTGGGAGAAATCATGTAGAAGAGCCTGTTGGAATCCTGACACCAAAACAAGCTTTCTGCCCAAGACACCTGGCTCTATAGCGGTGCCTAGATCTACAGAAATCCTTTTCAAGGATCGTTAGGAGGCTCTCATTTTGCCTTTCCACTGGGTGCTTACTCTCTCTCTACTTTACTAGATTTCCCATGAGCGTTACGGAATACTGCATTTAAGAAATGAGCAGAGGGCTTCCCTGGTGGTGCAGTGGTTGGGAGTCCGCCTGCCGATGCAGGGGACACGGGTTCGTGCCTCGGTCTAGGAAAATCCCACATCAGCTGGGCCCGTGAGCCATGGCCGCGGAGCCTGCGCGTCTGGAGCCTGTGCTCCGCAGCGTGAGAGGCCGCAACAGTGAGAGGCCCGCGTTACCGCAAAAAGAAAAGAAAAAAAGAAATGAGCAGAATGTAAAATAGAAAAAAATTACATCTAATCAGATACAAATTATAAGTCAAGTAAGTCATGGGAACAGACCTTGATTACAATTTTCCAAAGCAGAAATAAAATGTTTCAGATGAAAAGAATCTGAGAGCCATCTCTGTCAATTCCCTCATGTTACATATGAGGAACTGGAGGCCAGGAGGCAAAGGGTCCCAGTTACAGACGAGTCAGTGATTCCATGGCTTACTCTTTTCTCCACTCTTTTCGCCACAGAAAATTGAAGATCACATTTATGAGTGTCTATTGAATATATTTAACTGTGTGGACTTTTATACAGATTCTATTATTTTCTATATTTAATATATATTTAACTTATTCCCAAGAGGTAATAATAATAGCATATGCTTAATTCCTCCCATATTGTACTTTTCATATATTAACTCACATATATTAATGTCATATATATTCATATACTAACAGATACATATATTAACTTGCATATGTTCATGTTATATATACAGTGTACTGATATAATATATATGACATTATTACATTATAGTATCACAAAGCATATATCACCGCATATATTAACTCAATCTTTACAAAAACTCTATGAAAAATATACTATAATTACAATTCTCACTTTACAGAATAGAAAACAGAGGTGAAACAGTATTAGAAATTTGCCCAAGGCCACATAAATAATAAGGAGCAAAACCTGAGTTGGGGCCCACCTGTCCATGTTCTTACTATTATGTTTTGCTTTCTTGCCCTTTTCTCGCACCTGACATATTTTTCTACAAACTCTCATTTTCCCTCGCTAACTTTGATGTGGGGAAGAATGCGGCACTCAAAGAAAAAATAAGTGAATGTTGCCACCATCATTTAGCACTCATTATGTATTTGATATGGATTTTTGCACTTGGTTTGCCTAGCAAAAAATATACAGGTTGAGACAGCATGGGAGGCTTTTTCTTTGTGTGTTTTTTAAATTTTTTTATTTTTTAAATTAACTTTTATTGGAGTATAGTTGATTTTCAGTGTTGTGTTAGTTTCTGCTGTACAGCAAAGTGAATCAATTATACATATACCTATATCCACTCTTTTTTAGATTCTATTCCCATATAGGCCATTACAGAGTATTGAGTAGAGTTACCTGTGCTATACAGTAGGTTCCTATTAGTTATCTATTTTATATATAGGAGTGTGTATATGTTAATCCCAATCTCCCAATTTATCCCTCTCCCCCACTTTCCCCTTTGCTAACCATAAGTTTGCTTTCTACTTCTGTGACTCTATTTCTGTTTTGTAAATAGGTTCATTTGTATCATTTTTTTTTTAGATGAGAGCATGGGTTTTGGAGTTGCACAGGCTTGGGTTGAAATTCTGACTTCACCATTTAAGAGCTACGTGACCTCAGACAATTTATTTCCTTTTCTGAATATCAGTTTCCTCTCCTGGTAAATAGAGCTCTCATAAGGGTTACTGTCAGAATTAAATAAAGCAATGCATATAAATGCATTATTTATATAGGTCTAAAGAAATACTTCATACCTTTATGTTTATTATTAGCATTTCTAGTTCTTCTCTAGTAAAAGCTCTTATTACAGTTTATCTCCCTTGATTTACGACTGAAATGGAAGCAAGAATTGAACCACATTTACCAAGAAGAGATAGATGGTTTCATCATAAATCTGTCATTTGTACCAATCTAGAAGGCACATGTGAGTTATGAGGTTTTCTCACACCAGCTGCGTATGTGTGATGCCCAATAGAGTGAATGTTTAACAATTAAACTGGTTTTAAATACGTAGCATGAAGGGAATCCAACTGAACACCAGATGTGATTATCCACTTGAAAAGCTCATTAAGAAGCGAATTATGGAATAGTGGACTAATTAAGACAACGTAGAAATGTGTTTTCCATTTCTGCATAGAACTTTTAAAACAATGAATCAAACAGAAGGGCCATTGGTATGGCCAATTTGAAAAAAAAATTTTTTTCTCCTACTTCCTCCAAATGGAAAACACTAACATTTGCTGAGTGTCTACTCAACATCATACATTATTTTAAATCATCAGTATAGCAGTTCTTTATGATATCTGTTACAACTTCGATTTTCTTTTTTTTTTTAATAAATTTATTTATTTATTTTTGGCTGCGTTGGGTCTTCGTTGCTGCGCGCAGGCTTTCTCTAGTTGCTGCGAGCGGGGGCTACTCTTCGTTGCGGTGCACGGACTTCTAATGGCAGTGGCTTCTCTTGTTGCAGAGCACGGGCTCTAGGTGCATGGCCTTCAGTAGTTGTGGCATACGGGCTCAGTAGTTGTGGCTCACGGGCTCTAGAGCGCAGGCTCAGTAGTTGTGGCACATGGGCTTAGTTGCTCCGCGGCATGTGGGATCTTCCTGGACCAGAGCTCGAGCCCATGTCCCCTACATTGGCAGGTGGATTCTCAACCACTGAGCCACCAGGGAAATCCCACTACTTAGATTTTCTTGATGAGAAACGTGAGGCTCAGGGAAGTTTAACAGTGTATTTTGGTTATGTAATTAGTATATTGCGGAGCTGGAGTAATTATGAAGGGATTTCAACCTCAAACTAATTTGAATTTCTTTCAGTTAAGCCCTGAGATCATCATTTCTGATAGCTGTTATGACTGTAGCTGTGATGCAAAACTTACTTCATCTCATTCACATGCATAACAACCTTATATTAAAGCCCCCCATCCACACTTATCTGACCAGTCTGTCTCCTGGTCCAGATAGATCGTAAGCTCCGTAAGAGAAGAGTCATGCGGTTGTCTTCATCAGTATATCCCCAACACCCAGGCTCAGTGCCTGCCACATAGTTACATCTTCAATAAGTACTTGTTGAATGAAGAAATGAATGCTGTGCTGATTTAACTAAAAGAATAGAGTTCAGCTCCACAGTCATCCTTTCACAGGTGGCAACACTGCAGGAGGTGGGTGTGTGTGGGGGGAAGGAGTGTTTTGTCTGCAGTTATGCAATTACTCAATGACAGAATGGAATATTAGAAGCCCAGAGCCTCCAAACAGCTGAGTTCAATGAGCCAAGTTACTAGCAGGCTAAAGGACAGGTACATTACTTAACTTGAGTTGTGTCCTCCTGAAGCAGAAATCAAGCACATAACAATTACATGAACAACAGTTGGCCCACACGTGTCACAGAAGTCATAAGTGCCTCCCACACCCGTCACCAGCCACAGGAGTCCATACGTGGTCAACCCAGCTATTAAAAAGCAGTCTGAGGACAGGAATAAAGACACAGACGTAGAAAATCGACTTGAGGACACAGGGAGGGGGAAGGGTAAGCTGGGACGAAGTGAGAGAGTGGCATGGACATATATACACTACCAAATGTAAAACAGATAGCTAGTGGGCAGCAGCTGCATAGCATAGCACAGGGAGATCAGCTCGGTGCTTTGTGACCACCTAGAGGGGTGGGATAGGGAGGGTGGGAGGGAGACGCAAGAGGGAGGGGATATGGGGATATATGTATACATATAGCTGATTCACTTTGTTATACAGCAGAAACTAACACACCATTGTAAAGCAATTATACTCCAATAATGATGTAAAAAAAAAAGTAAAATTAAAAAAAATAGAAAGCATCCTGCACTAAAAATTCAGAGAATCGTTCTTATTTGATTCTTCTCAAAGAGGCTATAGCGCTCAGGGATACACTTCTTTACCTCTAAATGTGAAGAGCAAAGAGAACTATTCATTCTGTCTTCCAGGCATCAAATGGGGGAGAAAGGTATTATATTCCTGTTACGGCATTGTCAAGAGACTATTCAGTAGCACGTGCTATTCCTCCAAACGATATCATTTAAGCGGTGGACAGAGAAACAGGAACCCAGCAAAGAAATGGAATGAACAGCTCAGGAGTGAGAAAGAGAACCAAGAGAGCATTGTTCTGTAAGTCAAGGTGGTAAAGCATTTTTAGAAGAAGGAAACAACCAAAAATATCAAATTCTGCAAGCTGAGAGGCTAAATAAGGTGTGGAAAGACAAGAAACTATTGGACATACCCACTGGGAAGTTGTAGCACCCTGAGAAAGAGCAGTTCTGGTATAGTGCAAATGTCATTTGTTATTCTGACTCATCCATGAACTATCTTAGAAGCAGAAATGGGTGGCTTGGTGCCTGCACATAGAACACACTTATAAATGCTGTCAAACGGACACCCAAATGACATAATTAAAGCAAAGTATAGTGGTTCATTGAGGAAGAAAACATCCCAAAGATATTTAAAACTGCTCTTAAGAAGTACCAATGTTTTCTAAATTAAATCCCTAGGTCTAAAATTATCACCTTACATTTGGCTTCTCCCTCCAAAGGCCCTGGAGCCGAAACAACTCAATTCCTAGGGAGAACATATAATTTGCCGTCTGCAAATGATAAAATCTCACGCATTAGAAGCATTCCTAAATTTCTGTGCTTTGAGTGGCCTTTTAAGTTGCTGCTGTGATGTCATTAGTGTTACAATTTTACACAAGATTAGACATGTAATTAGGTGTTAAATAGTTCCACCAGCTCCTGCTTGCTGTTTAATAAAGCAGAGTGCGTTAAGAGTATCCCATATGCGCAGCTCAAGGCCACTGACACTAGAAAACCGCGTCTACTTTGCTCTTTCCCTGCCTCGTATGCCACTTGTCCTTGCAGCTGTCACCTCGAGGCCTCAGCACTGATGGGAAATGAGAAGCCACTGCACAGAGTAGCACTCATAGAACTGTTACTCTCCAGCTGAAGCTTCTGGAAGCAGGGGGAGTCTCCATAAAGAACTCAAATGAAACCGGAACCTGAGAGTTTGTAGCAGTGTTTCCCACTTTGGCTGCATATCAGAGTCACCTGGGAAGCTTTTTTTAAAATTGCAATGCCAGGGACCCACCCCCAGAGATTCTCATGGGTCTGGCTTGAGATCTAGGCCCCAGGATTTTTTTTAATTCCGCCTGATGATTATACTGTTCAGCCAGTGTTCAGAGCCACCACGTTATGGTCCTCTTGCTGGGATGGGTATCAAGGTGAATGAGGAAGTATTTCAGATGTCATTATCTCAATATCTCAGAAAACTGTTTTCCCTCTGCCACTGACCCATAAGCAAAAAAATCAATAGTCTCAATGTACAAGTACAAAGCACCTTAACTGGATTTTTTTTTTTTACAAAAATATAAAATCCAATTCATTTGCTCTTACAATTATTAACAAGGGGAAAAGAAGTAAACTAATGTTTAGCATGTGCCTTGATTTACCTTAGGTACTTTTGCAACTATTAACCCATTAATCTTCCAAGCAACCCAGAAAGGCAAGTATTATTATTCCCATTTTCACAGCTGAGGAAACTAAGACACAAAGATGTTAAACTGACTTGTCCAAAGTCACACAGTTGGTAGGTGGTGATGCCAGGAGGCAAACAAAGAGTCCCTGTCTGACTCTCCTGCTCATATTCTCATTAGATCATGCTGCCCTTTCTAAAGAAAACCTTACTGAGTGATAATTCAGCAAGCAACAGAAACTTTCTGTCCAAGTCAATAAAAGGGACAGAGGGAGCAGGACAATCAGGAGAAGGAAAGAGAGGAGGTGGGGAGTGGGAAGAAGGAACGGCATCCCGAACTAAGGAAAGGATCTGGAAGGAAAGGGTGGCTGCAGCCAGCAATAGCGAGCCACAACACAGGAGGCCGATGTCAGTACCCATGGTCTTGTTACCAAGCAAGGGCTCGCTGCCCAAAGCCCATAAAAGCCAATACAATGGCAGCAGCTTTTGAGAAAAGAAAGAGCTTCACTGTGAGGTTGACCAGCAAGAAGACAGGAAGCAAGGCTCTCAAATCTGTCTCCCAGATCCAGGGATCAAGGTGAAATTTAAAGGGTTAGAGGAATTTCAAACTTGGAAACTGACGAGTCTCGAATCAGTCCATGTAAACTACTGGTGCTGCTGGAAGACAGATTTTTCTTATTGAAGGACTTCTCGCTTCATAAAGGTCTCTGGTGGCAAATGTCTATTCTTTGAGTTCCACAGACTGAAGATTCTTGGTCCAGGGTCACCCTGGAGACATGAGTTCCTGTCTTGCACACGCAGTGCTGTCTCTGTAAAATAACTCCAGGTCTGATTAACCAACAACATGTTTTAGGGAAACAAAACCAGTTTAAGCTGGTCAATGTTTTATGTATGCACTGTTTCAGTCATGCTTTCCAATAATAGACACTTATATGGTCAAGGCAGGCAGCAAACACAACCAGTGTGTCACTGTGTATCCTGCATTGCGCTAAAAGATGCATAAGACACAGCCCTGCCCTGGAATGCATTGCTCTAACAGAGGTAAGTACCAAGAATTGGAAGCAGAGCTGAGGAAGCTGTTTGTGCGGGTCAGAAAAGACTTCACAGAAGAGATGACATCTAAGATGGCCTTGGAAACAGAGGTACGCACTCACCTGGCAGGAAAGGCAGGCAGAGAGAAAGTGTGAACTGAGTCAGGGAGGTAGAAGCCCAGCGAGGTGTGTGCCTGAGAAATGGAAAGGGGCCCTTTATAAACTCCTGAGGCAAAGAAATTGTTACATTCTCCCTGACTCCTGCTTTCACTCAAGGCCAAGATTATGTCTTCTAGGACATCTAGTTTTCAAACTATACTCATCTGCAATCATATAGTCATGGCTCAGCCAGGTTCACCCCAGTTCCTAGGCCATTTAATGATGGAATTAAGTCCAGGTCTCCTCCCCTTGCCCTCAGGCCTGTGCATCCACTAACACGGATCTCTTTTTCATGCTAAGATTCCAAATTACAAAATTTTATAAAGTGCTTTCTTTGTCTCTATACCACTTATCTAACCACAATTCAAATGAGATGCTCCTTGTCTTATAAAGTGAGCAGAGTTGAGGTGATTACTTGAGGAGCTCAGGAGGGCTGCATTTGAGCTGAGGGAACCACCAAACCAGCTCCCGTTAACATATTCTCGGTGTTTCTCTGAAGCCTGGAACTTTTTTCAACCTCTACAGAACCTTTATTGTGTTATCCTTAAAGCAGCTACTCCCTTAAATTTTAATTAACAACAAGCTTAGCAGGTTTTAAATAACGGTTTGTCTTTGTGAAAGAAAACTGGGGTGGAAAAACGCCAAATCCATTTTTTAGGATAAGCTGAGGAGTCATTAAATCCTTTCCAACAAATTTTAGACAGTTAATTAGAATAAGTATACCCTTCATATCTTCCTTTCTGTATCATCTTCAAACAACAGAGCAAGGGTGCAAAGCTGAAATAATGACACACAGTCTGAAGAGTATCCTAAGTATATTAAAATCACTGCAACCCCTTTCACTTTGAATGATTTCAAAGCATTTATAATATGGACTGTGTGTCTATTAAATTCTGGCTAATAACCAGGAACAGGATGGGAGCTCAGTAATTTATTGCTTTCCCTGAACTGAACGTGTGACACTTTTCTTTGTCTACTCCAACCCAATCCTTGAGGAATGACTAAAGTGATCAGAAGATGCCACCAGAGTCAATGTTGAAATAGCTTCCTGAAAGTTTAAGCCAATCCTCATTCTTATGAAGTAGTTCGTTCAGCTTACATTAAAATCATTCTTATTTCCTGAAAACTGACTAGTTTTAGTAACAAATTTAATTCCTATTCTATGTGTTTTAAAGATATTCAAAAGGAAACCTAAATAATTTTAAATATCCCACATCCAAGTCATTTAAAGAGCTAGCAGATTCAACTTCTAAATCTTTCTGAAAATGTCTAGGGCATCCATTCAGGTATATCTTTTCATTCTGGTCATCCATCCTGGGAGACCAAGGTGGAAATATGACTTCTTACATCTACACTCGTTGTCAAACCCCAGCCATCTCCCATGGTCTCTGTTCCTTCTATCTCTGATGCTGATCCAAGGGTTACAGAAGGAGATCTATTTCCAGAAAGTCAGTAGACAATGATTTAAAATACGCTTCCATTGATTTTTCAATTTACTGAGTCACAACATTTTGGAGCTGAGAGGGATTTCAGATGTTATCAATTTCAAACTTTCCATGTTACAGATTAAAAACAACTAAGTCCTAGAAAAGATAAGTGACTTTCTCAAGGCCACACAGCTAGTTAGTTTAAAAAACAAAAAATGGGGCCAATAACCAATTACTGACTCTGAGTACATGCTCTGAGCCTTAGCTGCTTAGTGTTTCCTGCAGACCAGCAACATCAGCATCACTGAGAGCTTGTTAGAAATAAAGAATCTTGGGTCCCCTTCCCGGACTCACTGAATCAGAATCTGCATGATCACAACATCCCCAGGTAATTCATATGCACATTGAGAATCACTGGGCTAGACAGTAATGTGTCTTTCCCCAGAAAGCGTGAGTATTGGAGACAAGTAGACATGGGTCCACCTTTTCTAAATCTCCTAGAAGCATCACTTTTAATCTAAAAATAATAGCATAATCTACCTTGCAGGGTTTTCATGATATGAGCATAACATAGATATAGGCATATACATTTCATGATATATACATAGACAATATATGCAAACTGTCTGGCATGTAGTATCTAATACAGTATATAGTAGTTAATATTATTTCCAATCTCATGCTTACCATTAATACTGTGCTCAACCAAAAGGAAAGCCACGAGTGACTATGCATCCATGAAGGAATCACCTTTCTTTCTTCCTTTGTTCTATTTGTTAAATATCATTTTAACTTTTATATGTGATTAAGATTTCTATGATATTTCATATTTATAACTTCAAGATGACAGAACTAATCCCCAAGCCAAGTCAGGACCGAAAGAATACAACAGTCCTCTAGTATCTTGACTCTGGATCCTATAATCCTGGCCGTTAGGAGCCAGAGAATATCTGCTGCCTCTGCTGCCATGATTTTCTCCGAGACTCAACTGCCAAGAGATGAACCCACAGATTTAGCAACAGTTGAACACATTTAAAAGATGATCTCTCGTCAGTGAGATGTCACATCTGTCAGCATCAGGGAAAACAGTTTGAAGAGAAACAGAGAAATAGAAAAAAAATAGAACCAAACCTGAACCAAAATTTTGGAAAAATATAGAATAATAAACTGTACCAAATTATATTTTTGGAGGAGACATCTTAGAGGGAATATGGTAATAACATCAATTAGAAAACTGTGTTTCCCTAACGCAGTGGCTCTTAATCCTAGCAGTGCATTAGAAACAACTAGGAGGCTTTAAAAAAAATTGAATGCACATTTCTGAGGGAGGCACCCAGGCTTCAGTGCTTTTTAAAAGATTCCCAGTTGATTTTAATGTGCAGCCAGGGTTGAGAACAACTGCCCTACAGCAACAGAAACCTGGTCTTATTTAACATGGTCAATCCACTGAGAGTTACCGGTTGCTATTTGATACACAGTTCCCCAAACTTTAAGTACTGGATTTAACTTCAGTGTGTACCTCTTCTAGGTCTTTTCACCATTCTTCCAGGACTTCCACCATAAGGAAAGGAGCCCCTGGACCAACATCCTCTAAGATGTTTATATGGACCAGTGGCCGAACCTCTTCAACTTACAGACATGATGAGAAAAGGTAAATCACTGGGACTCTGGAGGCTTTTCAGAATCATTTAACCTGAATACCCAGAGAGTATGCCAAAGAGAAAGCATTAGGCAACTGAGCTTTATATTTTGCAAGTGTTAATGTGGGATGGGCTCTACATTGAGGGAATGGGGTTTTAGACACTTTGGCCGTCCTCCTCCTTGCATTCTCCATGCTCACTCCTACCATGTAGCTTTACAAAGGCTGTTCCCTGTCAGAAATGCCCTTTACACATGCACATATACACACACTGGTCACTTAGCTAACTCTACCTCTGCCTTCAGATATCCATCCAATCAGAACCTCCCACTATCCCCTTGATCAGCACAGAATTTGTGTTTTACTGTCCCCTGAATTTTCACCTCCTACCACCATACCTGGCACATAGTAAGTGCTCAATAAATACTGAACTGAAATAATGAAAATTGCATTTCAAGGCAGTGGACATATGGCAGGGAAGGAAAGCAAAAACTAAGAGAGAATGAAAAAAGGATAGACAAGTCCATGGAGCTCTCAAACTCCTTGGAAGAATAGCCTGGGGTCGGGGAAGAATGGGGGAATAAGAAAAAAAATTAAAGGGCAAAAGCAGTGATAATGAAAGACAAAATGACAATTATACAGCTCAACCCAGCCTTCCAACTTGGGAGTAAATACATTCATAAAATTCTCTGGCCATTTTTAATATTTGGTTTCTCTTTCTTTTTTTTCTTCTGCATCTCTCTGTTTCTTATTGACCTGGTACTATTATTTGGGTTTGATGAAGCTAAATTTTAAACACAACTGCCTATACCAACATATTGCAGCTTAGGCAAGGCTCACCTGCCTGCAGTCTGACAGAAATCAGGATTGATAAATGCGGGCACAAGAAGAAGGACCTGAGGGAGGTTTACCTGAGTGTAAATTTTATAGCTGGTACTTCTATTTTTCCTTTTAAAAATCTGTATTTCCCTACAGATAAAATCCTTTAAAAATTCTGAAGGCAAAATTGTTCTTCACAATAATTTGGAAGCAACTTATTCACAATAGAAAATCTGTTAAATAAATCATGGAATGTAATGTACCACTTAGCAGTTAAAAATGTTTTGGCATAATATTAACTGACAAATCAAGTTGGAAAAGTGCATACATACTATAATTGCAGCCACAAAAATATATACATAGGAAAAGGCGTGAAAGGAAAAGTATGCTTCTTACTCCTCCATTTTCCAAATGCTTTGTAATATGTTATACTATCTTAACTATGGAAAAAATAGTGATATGATATTTAAGTAAAATAGGTTTTCACATGCTTTTTCTCAATGCTTAATCAAGTTATTTTTCATTTGCTTTCAAGCAACTAAGTTGAACCATCTTTCAGCAAGAGCTTTACTATAAGACTGAAATTTTGTGTCATTTTTAAATTCCATACTTTGTATGAAATTTCCTCATTTCTTTAAAATAAAAAAAGGTCACTACCATTGATGGTGCAGAAAGGCAGAGATTTTGTTGCCCTACAGGAATAGTGTGACTATCAATGACCAGTCCTCCTTAGATTTTGAAGGTTTCATCAGAGCAGGTGAAGCATGATGTATTTGTTTCAACTTCTATTTATTCTCAATGAGTAATTTAATTAAATACATTTTTATATATATATAAATTTTTTTACAAACAAAAGGATTAACATTTAAGAAGCAATTACTCTGCACTGCATGTTTTCATAAACTGTTCTCTTCTAATTTGTAAGATAAGGATTATTATGCCCATTTTACAGTTGGGAAAGCTGAGGCTTAGAGAGTTTAAGTAACTTCCAAGCGTGCAACAACTAGCCAGTGATTGAATCAAGATTTAAACCCAAGGTTGTACTCTCTCCCCCGCACCCCATGGCTTACATAGGCTCTTGTCAAACATGAGATATTCGGAGCAGCAGTGAACAACCAAGACCACAGGGGGAAACTATGATAAAACAGAGTTGAAAATTGTATATCACAGGAGATAATAAATATGTGAATACGATATATTGGCAATATTTGTGGCATTAAAAGGAGCAAATAATTAGCTTCATATCCTATACCAGTAAGATTCTATAAAACTCTTAATTACTACTTTCATGTTTTCAGTAACTATGATTTCAGTAACTATGGGGTTTAAAATAATTAAAATATTGACTCTAAGTAAATCATTTTCAGCAAGTTTTATTTATGGGATGGGGATGCCAAGGCTTATGAAATCAATCTGCATGACTTTGGCCTACAAAGTCAAAGACAAATGGAAAAACAGGCAAAGAATACAGCAATAGAATCTGACACTAAGCCAGTATCCTTAGTTTGATGTTGGTTCATTTGCCTGTACCTCTTTCTTAACCACACCTCTGTCTTCACTGCCTAATTCACAGACTCTTGTGGAACAAGACTCAGATTTTAAAACTGACTTTAAACAGCAGCTATTGCTCTGCTTAATACTCTTGGTGGCAGTAATCATGGTGATAAGGAAAGTAATGACGGTTGATAATAAATCTAGATAATTAAGGTCCTCAAGTTAATTATTTGCAAATAAATTAACTAGGTTGTCTGGAAGCACTGCCCAGAACTGCTGGTAACTGTTCCACCCTCAGTTTCTTATTCTGCAAACCTGGCCTCTGTGTGTTCAGCTTCTCCAACTGTGTTCCCCCAGCAATCCCAGAGGCCAGGCAGCCAAAAACCCTTGGCTCCACTCCACACTGCCTTATTCTGAGACCAGAGACAAACTTGTCAGGATATCGGCTTCCCTAGGATTCCTCAAGAGATGCAACATCAAGAAATAAGCTTACAGACAGGCAGAGCAACCAAGTGGAAGTAAAAGTCCACTGAAAATTCTGAAACCTAATTTTTATGGTTCGAGGAAAGTTGAAGTCAACTTTATATTTTTTTCATTATTTTAATTCAAAGCCAGTCCTTTTTCTGATCATCTGCTATATGCAAAACACTGGTTTCTATCCTTATCCTCCATTCCACATGCCCAGCAATGTGAAGGAATATTTTTTCTTCCCTGAACAAATTTCTTTGTTAGGTGAGCCGACGTTAATCTCTAAATCGCAGGAGGCAAAATAAAACAAGAGCAGCAATAACTAATTTAAAAATTAAAGAAGAGAGAGGTTATTAGCCAAGGACATTACCACTGAGTGTTTATCAAATATTCTTTGGATTGTTTATACTAAATATTGAATTGGTATAAAGGAACATTTATCACATGTTACCATACAGAGAATGATGATATAATAAACATCTGAGTACCCTTCATTAAGCTTAAAAACTAAAACAATCAGAATTTTGAAGCCCTTGAGGGTGCTTCCCTAAGAGCGTCCCCCTCCTTATCCCTGCCCCCACCCAGAGATAACCACCCTCCTGTTTATCATTCCCTTGCTTTTCTTCATGAGTTTGTCACATCTGAATGCTTAAACAATACATTGTTTACTTCTAAATGTTTGGCGACTTTAAATAAATGGAATCATACCATATGAATTGTTCTGCAACTCGCTGTTTTCACCAAACATGGTCCCATGATTTATCAGTGCTGATGTGACTAGCTGTAGCTTATTTCGTCTGCTGTGTAGTATGCCATTATATGAATATACCACCATTTATTCATCCAGTCTACTTCTCATAGACATTGGCATTATTTCCAGTTCTTTTTGTACTGACAATGCTGCTATAAAACTTTTTGTTCATGTCTCCTGTACATATGTACAAACATTTCTTAGGTTTTACACCTAACTTGGGAATTGTCGATTCAAAAGTATGCACAGCTCCCACTTCACCAGGCAATGCCATTGCTTTCCATAGCAGCTATAGATATGATTCCATTGCTGTAGAGTTTTAGGGGTTTTAATTTTCATCAATCCAGAGGGTATTGTGCTTTCAATTCCCATTTTTCAGATTAGTAATAAGATTGAGTCTACGTCCCTAGTCCTTTTCTGTAAAGTGCCTGTTCTAACATGTGGCCCATTTTTAATTGGATTTTTGTCTTTTTCTTATTGACTTGTAGGAATTCTTTATAAAAGTCTGTTTTCTTTCATTTAAAAAATTTAATAGAATATAGAAAGGTAACCATTGAGAATGGTTGAAAACAAAATGAGAGAACTGGAAGATAAAGTGAAAGAAATACCTCAAAATCCAGAGGAAAATTACAAAGAGATGGAAATCTTAAGAGGAAGGATCAGAAAGTTACATGTGAATGATAAGAGCTCCAGGAGCGGGGAAAGAGATGGAGGAGAGAAATAACAATGAGACTTCCTTTTCTGACAGTATAGTAGACCAAATACACCAACCCTCCTGCAGCAACAATTTAAAATGCTATATAAACTATTAAAAACTTTTATAAAAGTTTCTATTAACCCTTTGTCTATTGTGTGCAAACAGCTTCTCCCAGTTTACTTGTATTTTCACTTTCTTTATGATGTCTTTTCATAAACATGGTCTTAATTTTAATGTGTTCTCAGCAATTTTTCAACATTTTGAAATCCTTTCCTATCCCAAGTTCAAAAGGGTATGCTCTGATACAGTTAATATTTTGTGGGTTTGCCTTTCACAATTAAGTCCTTAATCACCTGAAGTTTACTTTTGTGTGTGGTGTGAACTAGGCATCTATTTTTTTCTGTACAGATAACCAATTGTCCAGCACCTTTCGTTGGATAGTTTGTCCTTTCCTCAATGATCTAAAAGTATACATGTATCATATATTAGGTTTCCACATATGCATGGATATGTTTCTGGATCTCTACTCTGTCCCACTGGTGAATTCTGTCTACCTCAGACAAACACCACCCCTGAGCTTACAAACATTAGCATTATAATGCATCGTGATATCTGGTATAAAAGTTGCCCACCTTGTTCTTTTGTAATCAGGATTGTATTTGCTATCCTTAGATGTTTGCACTCCCATACCTATTTTAGAATCAGCTTGTCCAGTCATGCCTACCCCACTTCCCAAAAAAGCTCTTGTGATTTTTATTGGAATTTTATGAAAGCTATTAATTAATTTGTGGTAAATTTGCATCTTTATGTCACCAAGTCTTTTTCTGAATATGATCCTTCGAATGATTTGTATAATCTAGGTAGACCTTACCTATAAATAATCAGAGCCTGGTATTTCCATTATGAGGATATTTTAAATTGATGATTCAATTTTTAATGATTTAGAACTATTTAGATTTTCTAGCTATTTCAAAGCAGTTTCAATAAGCCATACATTTGTAAGAATTTGCTACATAGTTAAGTAAATCATATATCAAAGTTTTTAAATGTCTTGCTATAAAGTTGTTTCTAATATCCTCTATTATCTTTCTAATCTAACTGTATCTGTACTTACAGCTTTTAAATTCCTGATATTTATTTGAGTCTTCTCTAGTTTTTCTTATCAGTCTCATCAGAGGTTTGTCTATTTCATTAGTCTTTTCAAAAAACTAATCTTTGATTTCATTGATTCTTTAATACAGTGCATCTTTTATTCCATTTATTTCTACTCATGGATATTATTTCCTTCCTTACACTTTCTTTTAATATATTCTATTAATCTTTTCAAAACTCCTTATGTTGGATGCCTAGCACATTAATTTTCAGGCTTTCTTCTTAACTAATATAAACATTTAAGATTATTTAGTTCTATCTAATAGAACTAATAGAAGGTGAGGATGTACATACATCTCAAAAACATAGAAGACTTTGGTGGGTGGAAGGCAGAACAGTGGCTGTTTTAATCCATGCCACTCTCAGCTCTGCCATATGAGATAATGAGTTGAGTGCTCCTGGGGCAAAGATACATAGCAACTCTGCCTGTTTCAACTCAGCTGGCATTCAGCAATCTATTGCCCCACAGATTCACTTTGTAGGATCTAAGAGAAGGCACTTTTCCTTGAAGTCTGGAAACTAGAGCTCTCAGTGCCAGAAAAGCTTGAAATTTTCCTAGAAGGAATACTAAATGTATTAGTGGTACAGTACAATGGGCGCTGATAGGAAGAGAGAAGCCAGGAGTCTGTTCTAGCCATGGTTCTCTGGTCTACTTGGTTTCACTTGGCCATTAAGCCTCCCTACACTGGCTGCCTCAGTGTAGGGAGGCTCAGTATTGAAGCCTTTTCTAGCCCACATAAAGGAACATACTTTGTGAGCCTAATAAATGCAAGAGACTGAACATACAAAGGTGAATGCGGTCTGGCTGTAACTCTTGAGCCACTCAATATTCACTGGGCCAGAGAGGCATAAATATAAATATTTAGTATGTTAAGTATTATGGTTACTGTGGTTAGGTTTCTGAAGGGCCTCCCCAAGTTATGACAGATATACATAATTCTTTATTCACACCTTCCCTCCTCTTTCCTGCACCTGCCAGTGCCCCTCACCTCTCTGACTGCTTTGGGACCCTTTGTAGATCTGTCTTCTTGCCCTTTCCAAGTTCTAGTACCCTCGCTGAGTTTTGTTTCTCTGACTACCTAGGGAGTCTCATTAAAACCCACAGTGTTCATAGTTACTTCTGGACACAAATGATGCCCATATCTAAATTTTCATCTCCTCTACCACTGCTTTTTTTTCAACCCCTATTTAACACCTGAAATGCTGACAGAGTTTCAGAATCAGTCTCTTAGCCTCCAGGAATAAACCATTCCAAACAGCCAACCACACTAACGTGAGTGATCTTTCTAAAGTACAAAGCTAATTATATCACTTTCTTGCTTAAATTCTTCTAGTGGCTCCTCTAACTTCAGAAGACATACAACACCCTTTATCTCTGACCCCTGCCTATCTAACCAGCTCATTACCTGCCACCCCCACTCACTGCATCCTGGAATCCAACCACTCTCAGCTACCTTATTCCCCTTATCAACTGTTTGCTCATTGGAGATTTAATTCAGTCTATTACTGAATCCTTTAACCATCACCACTTAAACTGTTATGGCCACCTTGGTTTAATTAAACATGAATTAAAACATTCATGTTCATAAATCAAGTCCTGAGCCAAGTTATCCATCACCAATCTACTGAATGCCCAGTTCAAGGAATGTCCAATACAGTGACAGCCAATTTGCCTGAAGCCAAATTGCCAAATACTAATGCATTTGCCAGTTGATCTTTTTGGTGAATTTATCAAATTTAGTTACTTACCAAAAACTTTGTATAATCATTGTAACTCTCATAGTTCTATGGGTTAGTAGGAACCAAAAAGACTGCAGGGGACCCAGATTTGGGGCTTTGAGACTCTCCTCCTCTGTCTCTCAGTCTCTGCAGCCATTGTCCCTCTATCTCTCTGCCCCGCTGTCTTTTCCTCCCTGTGCTCTAGACACCCTCTGTCTTCAGGGTCCCCTGTTCTCAGGTCTTCCTCCCCTCCCCCCCGACCCAGCCATGCCCTACTGCTCTCTCTGTTCTTTGTTTCCTCTCCTCTCTGCCCCTGGGTTTCCCCCTCTCTAGGATCAGCAGGCCAGGCTACATTATGCTGATTCTGCTCTTCAACTTTCCCCCAGCAGAGGGTCCCACCAATCTTGTCCAGATCCCTCCTGTTCCAATAACAGGACAAGAGCAAAGACAAATTAAACATTTTGTTATAAGGACAAAATAAAACTGTTCAAATAAAACTTAGCAGAAACTTCAAAAAGCTGTTAAAAATTCCCACCCAAAATCAATTACCGTAATCTTATGAATAGTTAAAAGAAACAAATTTTGGTTAATTGATAAAGTTGCCAAATCTATCAAAGTCATGAAATTTGCACAAGAATATCAGTGATGCTAAAATGTTAGCAAAACAGCAAATAACTCTAAAAAGGACTTGAGTAAAATCATTATAAACAGAAAGGCTCCCATATGAAATGCTAAATTTTTGCTATATCTATTAGAAGAATATATTCATACACATATTCAAAAAATATATATCTATGAATATAAGAATTATTTATAAAGAGACTAAACCTCCCTCAGAAACTTACTTAGCTTTAAAAAAAACAAACAGATCTTAAAATACTGCTAAAAAGAACATATTCATAAGAAGAATATAATTCAATGTATTTTTAAAATATCATCTTAAAATATTCTTAAGAAAATACATCCATATTAATTTACTATACTTAAAACAATGCTCCTTAAAATAAGTTTTTGTTAAATCTGTGATTAAGTGGGCAAATTATTCATTTGGCAAAGTGATCCTTCAATAAATTGGCAAATTGGCTAATCATGGTGCATTAGCCATTCACTAACTGAACCTTTGGCAAATCAGCGCCCAGCATATTGACTTGCTTCCTTTCTGTACTCATTACAACAAGTCTCCTTAAGATGCATTGTAATGATTGGTATCTCACCCAGCTCCCTCAGGACATGTCTTATTCACTTTGTATTCCCCAGAACTTGGCACAGTACGTTTCATCTTATGAAGACTTTAAAATGTTGACAAATGAGTAAACAAATGAATTAATAAATGACATTTACCCTGCCTTAACATGAATAGTTTTCTTCCTGCAGGCTAAATACCAAGGGAATCTGAACTTAAATGAGTGAAGCCCAAGGAAAACTTTTTTTCTTGCACATTTTACTCTTTATATCCATGTTTGTATAGGTACAGCCTCATAAATAATTTGCTTGTGAACCATAGGACTACTATCAAACTTTAAGACACTATCCAAATATGGAGTTTGAAATAAAATTGTATTGTGTTGACTATGGCTTGAGGTAAATATAAAGCTTTATTGGACAATTAAAATTTTTTATACAAAATATTTTGTTATACTTGAACTTGCCTTGTAGTTTTATTAATAACTCACATTCTCCAAAAGGATTTGGGCAGAATGCTCCCTGTATATGTAGAAAAGACTGCACATATGTACTACTTGTTATTGCCAACATGTATAAATGCTGATTTGTATCCACCATACTGATTCATGGCTCACCATGAACCATGAAGCCACAGCTGCTCCAACAGAGCTTAAACATACTGCTTCGCCAGCATACACCAAGGCTAGATCTGCTTCAGACTTATAAATCCAAATTCCTGCTCTATACCTATGGCTGAATATCCCCCATATTCGAAACTTATTTTGTAGTCATGCCTGAGTCATTATTCCTCCTGAGAGCTCTACTTCAATGAACTATTCTAGCCTTCATCCCCTTATTTCTCCCTCTACCCCTTTTAAGAAGAGTCCACAGAGAATAGACACAAAGAGCCAAAGAGAGATGAACTGTCCACTCTGTTAGTAGTGGCAGAGTAACCCCCAAAGTACAAGGCTTCCTAGTGTGAAGGATGAAGTTTAGGCCTGAGGCCCAAAATATAGCATCATGCTCATTCCCCAACCCCCCAGCTTTGAAGACAACTTGGCATAGGAGGGGCACCTCACTAATCCACTTAGTCTCAGGCTATGGACACTCCCTTCCCCACCTGGGGCTTACTACCTAGAGATAGCGAGGCCAAGGCACACCAGGCCTGAACAAAGGCAAGTCCAAAAGGATGAGAAAAAAATTGTGCCACTCATAAAGAGTGATCTTCAGTCTCACCCAAAATGTAGACAGGGTCTCTGACTGTCAGGCTCTGGCCTATCTCACCAATCAGATTAGTCAATCCTCACCTGAGCTCATGACACTATGTTTGTCGGGGAGAGAATCTATAAATGAACAATCAGCCTCTCCCTTCTTAGCCAGGGCAGCAAAAACACCCCCTTTGGAACCAGGAAGAATAGCAAAATAAGGACCCCTGCTTTAACACCCTCTACTATTCCCCCAGTCGTCCAAGTTAAGTTCTTGGGCATAAATCTAAACTATATCCTTTTTCTCACTTCCTCATCATCCCCTATATTCTATGAGTCACCAAATCCTGAAGTTTTATCTCCTAGATATTTCTCCATACATCCTTTTCTCTCCATCTATCCTACCTCGATCCTAGATCCAGCCCTGATCATCCTTTGCCAACACTATAGTAGCTATCCCCTAATTCTTCTTTCTGATTTAAGTCTGCCTCCATCGTTAATCTAATCTCCACCCTGAAGCCAGAGTGATCATTCTGAAACTCAGTTCTGATCATGTCACCCTCTGCCATCTTCCCATTAACTACAGGATAAAGGCCAAGTTCCTTAAATGACTTACAAAAACTCTTCATAACCTACTACCTCTCCAAACTCATCTGCCCCATTTCCCCTGTCCCACACTCATCCGAGTAATAATAAAATTTGTGTAGTTTCTGACAGTCAGCATGTAGTTGCAAATCTCCATCCTTTGTTCATGTGATTCCTTCTGTCTGAAATGCCCTTGATTCCCTGTGTCATGTGGTTAACTTGGATTCAATCTTGAAGATTCTGTTTAAGGCATTTCTCCTCCAGGATGCCTTCCCTAACCTTAATCCTTGCTCCCTGCCCTGCTCCCTCAGGCTGGGAAAATTACTCCTCTTCTATACTCATGCTGTGAATGGCTCCATCATTGAATTTACTACCCTACGTTGATATTTTTTTTCATGTTGGTCTTCCTGTTGGGTAGGGGCCACATATAATAACTAGAGGTTACCAGCATTCAAAATACGTTCGTAGACTTTAACTGAATCTTTAGTCCTCCAAATTATTCATTCATTCCTTAACTTATCCATTAATTCAATTAGCAATAAATTCATTATTGATGAATTTCATGAGTATGTCCCACCTCACTCATCCACTTTCATTTTGCTGAGTAATATCCTGATTTCCCAGATGTGTTTAGCCTGCGTGGAAACCAATCATTTTCCCTCTTCTCTACACATCCCAGAGCACGTGAAGAACATTTGTTAACCATTTCCAAATTGTGATTTGTTTCTAAATTACCCATTTGAATCATTTTTGTATTCTTCTTGTTCTAGTAACATAACTGACTGATTACACTGCATCTCTTTTATGGGTATAGACTGATGTAAGTGATGCAGTGTGACAGCCTACTACTCTGGAGCTGAGACTATTGCTCCCTCCTTGCTGGCCTCCACCTGCAGGAAATCCAAATCTCAATGCAGCCATTAGAATTAAATACATTTTGATAAATAACAACAGGAAAGTAACAAAAGATTATTATTTTACAGCAGGCCTTTGAAGCCACTCAGACTCAGCCTGTCTCTTCTTGCTTCCGAAGTCTGGCTTTAACTGGATGGGCATTGATTTTTTTTTTTTTTTTCATTCAGGTTCATAGAGAATCAAGTTTAAGAGCTTTGATATAAATCCTACATTTTCCAAAGAAAATCTCACGAAAGAATGGGGAAACTTAGAGGATGGGTGGTGGCTAGCCTGAGGAAGTCAAAAGCCTGCAAGCTGGCCAGCCAGCTAGCTAGTCCAGAGGCACTGGGCCTGGGAGCTGGAGAGTAATAAAAAAGATGGGCTCTCAGAGCTTCTGGCCATGAGGAGAATGAGTGGCCATGAGTGAGTGCTGGTGGGAAAGAGGCAGGAAGGACACGGTCATGAAAAGATGAGGAACAAAGTCCTCTATTTAGCTATGATTCTCCTACTATAAAGGGCCCACTCCTCAAGGAAAGAGTAAGATTTATATAAACTACCTCATGAAGAGAACTTTTAAATAATAGTAATAATGATAATAAACTAATCCATTAATTTTATACTCTAATAACCAGATTAACATATAGTCTTCCTTAAAACCTTTTGGAAATATACTAAGTACATACATGTTCTCACACTTCTATAGGGAATCTAAATATCTAACAACCAGTCCAGAATGAACCAGCGCCCCAGAATGTATGCCAGCCATAAACACCAGTAAGGCCATCCTGGAGCATGAAGCTGAATAGAATCCCTGAATATACACACAATTATACAAATAACAGGCATCTCTTTCCTCCTCTGCAAAGTTCCACACTGGATTCTAGTACTTTTTCAAGCAACGAGAGTGACTAGTGATGAAAATTTAAAAGGAAAATCTGAAGTCTGTCTCATGTATGTTGGCTTTTTGTCTGAAGCTTAAAATAAAAATGGCATAAGAGCTTCTTTCTCCATTTTCAGCACTCTATGTGTCCTCCTCTCTGTCCCCAAGCCCTAAAAGCCAGCAACTCCCCCACTCCCACACCCGTGCAATCCAAAGCTCCCTTCTCCGTGGCTACTTGGTTGCCTGTGTTTCCAGAATCCTTGAGCATTGCCTCCTTCCCATATTTCTCACATCTCTCTCCAACCAGCCAGCACCCCCAGCAATTTCTCACTTCTTTTCTGCCTTCTCTGCCAGACATTATTTCAAATCCAACCCTCCACTCATAAGCTTTCTACACTATTCACTGCCTTGACATTCTGTCCTTTAGAAATTCTTTGGAGAAGAACAGCAATTTTGGGATGTTCTGATGTCCATGTCATAAAGGTGTAGCTCCCCACACCATTTCTTTTTTTATTTTTTTGAATTTTATTTTATTTATTTTTTTATATAACAGGTTCTTATTAGTCATCAGTTTTATACACATCATTGTGTACATGTCAATCCCAATCGCCCAATTCATCCCACCCCCACCCCCACTCTGCCGCTTTCCCCACTTGGTGTCCATACGTCTGTTCTCTACAGCTGTGTCTCTATTTCTGCCCTGCAAACCAGTTCATCTGTACCATTTTTCTAGGTTCCACATATATGCGTTAATATACGATATTTGTTTTTCTCTTTCTGACTTACTTCACTCTGTATGACAGACTCTAGATCCATCCACATCTCAACAAATGACCCAATTTTGTTCCTTTTTACGACTCAGTAGTATTCCATTGTATATATGCACCACATCTTCTTTATCCATTCGTCTGTCGATGGGCATTTAGGTTGCTTCCATGACCTGGCTATCGTAAACAGTGCTGCAATGAACATTGGGGTGCATGTGTCTTTTTGAATTATGGTTTTCTCTGGGTATATGCCCAGTAGTGGGATTGCTGGATCATATGGTAATTCTATTTTTAGTTTTTTAAGGAACCTCCATACTGTTCTCCATAGTGGCTGTATCAATTTACATTCCCACCAACAGTGCAAGAGGGTTCCCTTTTCTCCACACCCTCTCCAGCATTTGTTGTTTGTAGATTTTCTGACGATGCCCATTCTAACTGGTGTGAAGTGATACCTCATTGTAGTTTTTTTTTTTTTTTTTTTTTTTTTTTT